>NC_000074.6:93630247-93912747 GCF_000001635.26 Mus musculus
CATAAGGGACAGCCCAGAGCCTCAAGAATTAAGAGTCTGGATGGCACGGACACTGAAGCATGACAGTACAGGTTCAAGTCCCAGGTCTGTCTCTTACTGTCAGTGTGAAGGAGGCAGGTTCACTGACATCTCTTTCATAGGTTTCCTCATATGTAGGCAAGGAGAGTAACAGTCCTTGCCACAAGGGGATGCTGGGATATTGAATGATGTCACACTTCTCAGCACTTGCCTTAGGTCTGCTTTATTGCCATAATGGCAGTTTCTATAGCTACCGAAGCGACTATGAAACAGAGCCGATTTCACATCCACTCACCTCCTAGCAGCAGACCGTGCCTGATTTTTAGTCCTTTTCTGGGGAATTCTGATGGTTGTGAACAGCTCCTGACCTTACTCCTGAGTCAGGATGTGGAAGGAGAAAAATAAGGGACCAGTGATCGAGTCTACCACACAGGCAGGAACCAACTGCTCCAGACCCACTCTTACTTGCAACATGCTTGTGAGCTTGTGCCAGATGCATCCATGGTCCCTGATCACCCTAACAGTTATACCTCACTCATAGAAATAGGCACTGATCTCATGGCTGCCCTTTGAACATGAGGTGTTGGCATTCCAACGTCTCTGCAACTGGATCTGGAACCCCAGAGCCTACTTGTCTCATCCTTCCCAGGCCAGTGCTGCCTTGGCTCGTTCTTGCCTCTCCTTCTGTCCTGGATGGGGTACCTCTGCTTCTGCCCCAAGGTGACAGCACTGGACAGGGTGCTGCCTGTCATCCTCCTTGCTTCTGGGTCTCATCTTCCTCGGTACTTAGGACCGTCTGGGAGACCACAGACCACAGATCACAGCCCACGGACCGCATCCCTTTCGCCTTCAGTGAGCTTAGGTCTTTTCATGGGAAACTCTGACATAAAACCATACTTCTCCTTCTGCCCTTACCAAAATAACAGCACATTTTTTCTAGGTTATGTCAACTCCCTGAGCTGTCGAAGACACTTGGATGGTGTGGCCACGCCCCTCAGACTCCCTCCCTCAGTCACTCTGCTCTTAAAATCCTTGCATAGGAACGGTCAGGGGACATGGTAGATTGGCGTGCAGGAAGAGAATTTTATATGTGCTTACCTATTGTTCCCCTGGGCTGAAGCTTCAGCCCTTCAATAGCGGAGTTACAGTTCTTATCCTCATCAAGTTAAATACGGAGTCTGGATGCTGGAGTTAAGTCAGCAGCTTTGCTGACCCCACTGCAGGCTTCCTCTGCTCTCCTGTCTCAGCAATTGTTAGTAGGCCACAGGTGGTGATAGATGGGGACCCAGAGTGATAGGCAGCATTGATGCAGGAATGTCATATGCAGAGAGCATCCTTGAATGCCAGGCAGGTAAGCAATTGTCTTGCCATATCATAAGCTCTTGTCAGGCATCTCCTGGCTTACTAGTGTGTTCTTCAGTTTTTAGACTCCCTAAGGAATACATTCAATAGAACAGAACAATGCTGATTTCACTTTATTAGATATATTTCCTATATAGTTGGAACACTTTGATAAAATACACACACACACACATACACACACACACACACACACACACACACACACACACACACACACACACATATATATATCATGACCATTAATTTGAATTCTCATAAATGACACTAAAATGGGCTTTGTGTTTATATCTTATAAGTATAAATACTAGGTATAGTTGGATCTTTTGATCACCGAGCTCTAGTTTTCTTAATCTACTCTACTATCTAAATCTGTGGGTCTTACCTCAGAGCTATTCCTAGACATTTTAGGAATCTCTTGAAGGCTATCAGCTGCCCTCTGTCAAAATGCATCCATGAAATCATTTGCCTACAGTTTGTAAGTCTGCAAAGACTCCCCAGTGCCTTCTCTTCCTACCCACAGTATCTACAGAGCTAG
Organism: Mus musculus; assembly: GCF_000001635.26. Taxonomy (NCBI): domain Eukaryota; kingdom Metazoa; phylum Chordata; class Mammalia; order Rodentia; family Muridae; genus Mus; species Mus musculus. Next base: position 93,632,163 of record NC_000074.6, read on the forward strand.
GTGAACCACCCTTGAGTTGGTTCTTAGCCCTGTCTTAGCCTAAACACTATGCTGTCCTTTCCTTGGATTGTTATAACGTCAGGATTCCATAAAAATATCTTCCAATAAGGTGATAATTTAGAACCTGTGGTATATCAAATGTTCCCCATCAAAAGTCCACATGAGGTTTCCTTATTATACTGTTAAAAGCCCTAGCAAAGGTTTCTCCCAATTTAATGAAACACAACCCTTTATTTTGGTCCCTATCTTCAATGCCTTGGAGCCTATTTATTTTGATTCTGTTGCTAGAGAAAAGGAAGAGAGAAAATTATTAATGATTAGAAAGGTCAGGTTGATGTTCACAAAAAGATTCATGGTTTGGTTTTCCCTGGCTGAGGAGTTAATTCTTCTTTCTCTTCTAACCTAAATTTTTTGAGGTTTATACAAGCCTTTCTAATCAACTGTATGAAATATAGGTAAACATACTTCACCTTTCTCATCAAAGACTCACTCCTATTAAACTCTCTTACCTTCAGGATACACCCACCACCACCTCCTCTACCACCTCCACTCTCAAACGGGACAATATACCTTTAATAGATAAAAAAAGGTTCATTAAACTCTTCCTGGATGTTAGGACAGAAACTTTCAGGCTCTATCCTTACTCTATTGTTTAGCTATCCTTCATTTCCTGGGTGGACCATGGCCTTTCTCCATGTCTTCCTTGGACTGGTATGTGGGTTGGGGGGCACTCTCTTGCTACATTTGGGACATCTAGCTCCCACGAGGGAAAATGCCAGCCAAGGCACAGTCTAAAAAAACACTAAGAAAATGTTAGCAGGCGTCTTCGTCAGCACAGGGCAGGAGCTGCAAGGGGGTGCCGAACAAACATGGAGATGTGCTCTTTAATGACAGGCATCAGCTGCTCAAGTTTCTACCACATGCTCCGCGTGGCTGCCCACGTACAGGCAGGCATATGCACACCCTGGGCCCCACCCACCCACCGAGGCCTGTATCTTGACACCTCTATGCCAGTACCATTGGTGGAAATGCAAGTGGGCCCTGTCATTTCACTCCTGGAAAAAAAAATACTTGTGAAAATCAGAATCTTACAAAGTCCTTGCTGCTCTGTGGCTGGGTGGTTCTGGGACTGAGCGCCTCCTTTTCATTTCTGACTGAGGTGATGCATGGTCATCGGACGTCAGTGGCTCAACATATCTTACTCAGTTAAGCTGACTTCTGTCAAACGGGCTCTGTGTGATGTCGAGAGCTTGATGTGCATCCAGGCTTTTGTCAGTCAGGTCTTAATGCTACCTCTATGGATGACAATAGCCTCGTGTTCCCCTTCTCACCAATGTCAGCCCAGTTTACAATCCACTGCCAGACAAGCAGAGCATGGTGTTTGTGATCCCAGCACTCAGGAGACAAAAGCTGGAGAGTCAATGCAGATTAAGGTTAGTGTGAGCCAGACTGTGAATCCCAGGCTACCTGGAGCCACAGTGTTTATTATTGTTGTCTCAATAATAAACAAACAAACAAATAAAAAAGGAAGGAAGAGAAGGAAGAAAAGCTTCTAGGTGAATATTTGTTAAATTTTCTATAAATATACATAGTCCTGTTTAAATCATTTTATTTGTTTAAGATTTGTTTATTTTTATTTAAGTGTGTGCACGCATGCAAGTGCAGGCTCTCTTGGAGTCCAGAAAAGGGCTTCAGGTCTCCTGGAGTTGGAGATCCTAATTGAACCTGGGAGTCTCTGGAAGAGCAGCAAGAACTCTTAACTGCTGAGTCCAGTTCCCCTGAGTTTGAGGGGGATTTGGTTTGCCTTGTTTTATTTTGAGACAGGGTCTTGTTATGTAGCTTTGGCTGGCCTGGAACACTTTACATAGACCAGGCTGGCCTCAACTCGCAGCCCCTACCTCAGCTCCATCAAGTTCTGGGTTTAAAGGCATTCCCCTACCACACCTGACTCTCCTTAATTTTTTTAATACATATTTTATGAATTCTTTGAGAACCATATGTTCACAATGTATTTTGATCATATTTTGACCGCCTTCCATCCCTTTTCCTAATGCCTCCCATATCCGCTCACCCCCAATTTCCTCCTAAGCCCCCTCCCCATTTCTCATTTTATTTTTTCTGGATGAGGTATGGTGATACATGCCTTAAATTTTAGAACTTTGGAGGTAGAGGCAAAGGAATCCCTGTGAGTTTGAAGCCAGCCTGCTTAGTGAGTTTCAGGACAGCCTGAGCAACATAGAAAGACCCTGCCTCAAAAGGTTGTTTTGTTTATTTTCATATGTATGGGTGTTTTGCCTGTGCATGTCTGTGTGCTGTGTGCATACATGGTACCCAAGGATCCTCTGAGACTGCCGCATGCCCTCTGGGTCCCTTTGTCTGGATGGACGGGTCTCTGGGTGCAGATGGGCAAGGAGTTGGCGGGAATGACAGACAGATGCACACAGGAGGTTGTGTAGAATCTGACTGTATTTTGTCAAGTTGAGTCTCAAACTTTTTATACAGAAAAATAGCAAGAAAGCAGACAAGACACAATCCACCAAGTGACACAATACAAAAGGAAAGTATACATCAAAAGAAGGCGGGGACCAGGCTGCTGCCACTAAGAAGGGAGCCAGGTATAAAGCTAGTCTATTGTTAAGCCCACCACCAGGGGTTCTACTTTAGCAGACCTTCTCATGAATACTGCAATACCGCAACCCCCCTACTTCCTGGGCCCTGATAATTTCTAGTAACTTTTAGGTATCTGTGGAGAATCTCCATTTGTCAGAAGAATTCACCAACTTGCTTCTAATATGCAATGTAGCCTGTACTGAAGATTTCTATCTCAGCGGATTCCCTGGCTCTTTCATGGTAAACACTCTGCAGACCAGCCCTGAGCTGCTGTCCTTAGTAAATACTCTGAAGACCAGCCCTGAGCTGCTGGCTCCATCTTTTGTGATGCTTAATTAGTTACTGAAATAGGTAACTTCCTTACTGCATTTCTACTGGATTCCAAGCTAGTCGGCTTCTGGCACATTGGAACACTGGTGGGAGACTTAACTATATTAGAATTCAATCTTAAAAGGCACTTATAATAAAATAATACTAAAAGAGAGCATGTGGGTTCATATACACCAGACTAACGTGGGGATAGGGTATGAGTATATGGGTTAATGAGGACACCAAAGCTCCAGGAGGTGAGTTTCTGTGAAACTCTTTGCCTCTGAGTGCTCCCAGGCTTCTCAGCCTGTCAAGCAGACTTCACTGGAGTGTGCGTGGCATGAGACCACAGTTGCAGGGAGTTGTGAACCACCTTGTGGGTGCTGGAAACAGAACCTGAGTCCTCTGGAAGAGGAGCTAGTGTTCTTAAGGGTTGAGCCACCTCTCCAGCTACCCACCCCCTTTAATGTCTCTTCAATGGCTATAAAATATCTACAGGCACTTCATTTGGTCTTAAGTGGTATATGACTCATGGTATGACAACAGCCTACTTACCCTGTTGTTTTCCTAATAAATAGTCACCTTTAAATGCTGCATTAATAGTTCATATCATGCTTATTTTGAACTGTTAGATGTGTGTGAGTATTCTAGAATGATCTCCTTCTTCCTATGCACTCTCCCCATTATTCAAGTCTTCTACAAATCCCATTTCTTTGTGCAATCTTTGCCAAATTACAAGTTAAGGAAGGGCCAACCTGGGCAACTTAGCAAAATATGTATTAGTTTCTTTTCTTGTTGCTGGAAAACAAAAACCAACAAATAAAATTACAAAGGCAATATAAGGATGAGAGAGTTTACACTGACTCAGAGTTTGGGATGATGCAGTCTCCCATCATAATGATGGGGTTGGCATCAAGGCAGGAATGTTAGCTGGTTGGTCACACTGAGTCCCCAACCAAAAGACAGAGAGAGTGTCTAGATAGTAAGCTCAGAAGTTAAGAGCACTGGATGATCTCCCAAGAGGATCTAAATTCAACTCTCACCACCCATGTGGTGGCTCACAATAGTCCAGTCCCAGGGACTCTGCCACCTTCTTCTGGCCTTATCAGGTACCAGGTATGCACTTTGATCTGCAGACATACACCTATAAATAAAATAAATGAATAGTTTTAGAAGAAGCAAAGAAAGATGACTGCTGGTACTCACCTCACGTTCTGTTTAGTTCTGAATTTCATCCCAATGGAACGGTGCCACCCACGGTCAGGGTGAGGCTTCCAATTTTTGTTAACCACTCTAGAGGCCTCCTCACAGACATGCCCCAGAGCTTATCTTCAGTGTGGTTCTAGATCCTGCAAAAATGACAATCAAGATTAACTGTAAGGGCTGAGGGGAGAAGTTAGTCAGTAAAGTGCTCTGCACATAAGCACAGGAACCTGAGTTTGATCTATGGAAACAGAGAAAGGCAGATCCTTAGGGCTTGCTGATCGGCCAACCCCAATCTGTATGCTACGGCTCTCAGAGAAAGACCTTATCTCAAGGCAAGGTGGCCAGTGTTAAGGGATGATAGAGAGATTAATCTCTCTCTCTCTCTCTCTCTCTCTCTCTCTCTCTCTCTCTCTCTCTCTCTCTCTCACACACACACACACACACAAAATGATGGTTACCAAAAAGTAGAGTTAAGCAACCCAGAGATATAATTCAGTGGGTCACACTTATCTAGCACAGGCGAGACTAAATCCCCAAAGCTATCATGAGGCATTTGGGTTATGCCAGATACTAGGCAAAGCACAGTGTTGGTGGCATGTGTCACCAGCACATGGTCCACCAGCACTGACCAGTATGACTGTCTATGTTTTGCAGCTGAGGAAACAAAAGTTTAAGTAATAGAGCTTCTTGCCTGAACTGCTAAGAAGTGAACTAAGACATCCCGAGTCCCGTGCTCTCCCCTTTAAATAGCTTCCTGTGCTGCTACTGAGGCTCTGAGGGAAAGGCTCTCTGCAGTGCTTGCTTCACCGTGTCCCCAGTTCATATTAAACCAGCATCCACGTATCCTATCTGTCTCCTTCACTCTCTCCTGGTGTTGAACACATTACCGGCTTTGACCAATACATTACTTTCTATCTGTATCAATAGCCAGGATATGTGAATCTTCAGTGAGATATAACTATAAGGAGTGGTAATGCCAGAGGAGATATTGTGGATAAAAAAAAAGAACCTGCCATACTCACAGATGTCTGTGAACATTGAAAGAAACTGTCCGAAAGCCATTCTAATATCTTTCCATCCTTGGAAAAAAGCCTGCTTGCTTGGTATAGGTACTCCAAACACTCTCATCTCTTTATCCAGGCAGCGTCCAGACCCTAGCTATGTTAGGTACTTTTCTTGTCACTGTGACCAAACCCCTGACAAAAAGCAAAGGGGGGGGGGTGTGATCTGTTGCTTTACTAATAGTGTGAAGGGATTCAGCCACTATGGAGGGGACAGGCATAGTCAGGAGGTTCCAGAGCAGCAGTTGGTGGAATAGAATCAGAGGTCAAATAAGAAGTAGGGTTAGTAGGGTTGGGCTATAACAACCGTAGGCTCACATCCCAGGGTCCCTTTACTTCCTCCAGCAAGCAACCTCCTAAAGAGTTCCATAACCTTGCAGTGACACCAGCCAGGGACCAGGTATCCAAACCTAAGCACATGCTGGGACATCTCACCAAACTGCAACCTCAGCTGAGAGGACCACATTTTCCAGCCGGTTTTTCCTCTAAGAAAGGCTGTGATGGTTGCTGGTAGGTGCACTGAGAAAGCGAGAGCTGTGATGTGGTTGACCTCAGAAAGAAAGTGTGTGGCCTGAGGGAAGCTAGCCAAGCCTCCAGGCTGGGGTAGAGCTGTCTATAACCTGAAAGGAGGGGAGGGATGCTGCAAAAGGAGAGAGGGATTAGGAGGAGGCATCAATGGGACTCTTTCCTGGGGCCACACCAGTTAAGGCTCCAGCACCTGCAGGCTGGGTGATTTGAGATTAGTGTAATAAAAAGTAGTGGGGGGGGTAGGAAAGTCCTAGGATTAGTCATAGAAGCATTACCACCACAGGACTATTGGGGAACCTGGAAACAGATGCTTGACGACAATTGATAAGACCTTGAAAGGACCTGGTCAGCTCATGGCAACCTCTCCCAATCTCCTCTCCCGTTCCTGTCCATCTCTCCGTCCCTTTCCGCCTTCCCATCCCATCCTCTGGCTCTCTTTGGCTCTCTCTCTTTCTTTCTCTCTCTCTTTCTCCTATTCTTAGATTCCTTCTGAGCCAAGTCTAACCAAAAGCAGAAGGCAGGTAAGTACAGTGATCCTGTCTATAAAGACCAGAGACAAGGTATGGAGTAGGGCAGAATAGGGTAGAGGAAGGACCTAGAGGGACAAGAGGAAGACAGCCAGGTTGAAGTAATGGTCTTGCTGCCTGTTAGCAAGGTGTAGACATGAGAGCATTTCACAGGCTGAATGCTTTTTCTTCATGCTTGGCAAATGCAAACACAGAAATCCTAACCCCAAAGTAACTGCTTTAGGGAGGCACATGAGGTTAAATGAGGTCATAAGGGTGGGGTTTAACCCATATACATGGTGTTGCTGTATGAAGAGGAAGAAAAGACGGGGGAGACAGCTCACTGGGTAAAGTTGCTTATAAGCATGAGGACCTGAATTCAGATTCCCAGAGCCCACACAGGAAGGCTGGATGAGTTTGTGCCATCTGTAATTCAAAAATAAGAATGGATGAATACACTTCTTTCAAAATGAAGATGGGGAGGAAGAAGAAAAGGAGAATAGGAAGAAATATCTGAGAAACTTGTGCATACAGGGTCTTGTGTAGGCACAGAGAGAGAGAAGGTAGCCAGCCGTAGATAAACTATAATGCAGAGGTGAATTCAGCCAGATTTCCATAGCTTACTAACTAGTCAGTCTAGCCAATTAAAGAACACCAGGTTCAGAGAGATACCCTGACTCAAAGGTAAGTTGGCGAGTGAGCAAGGAAACACCCTGTGTCCACCTCTAGCCTCCATGTGCATGTATCAGAAACTAACAATTCAGAGCCCATTGTCGGCTATTACTATTGCCATTGTCTTTAGTTATACTTGAGTCATAGGACATGAAGGAATCAAGATGATACTGAGATAGAAGCTTCATCCCTGCTGCTAGCTTTCATAGTGCTGCAAGGTCTATGCATGCAACCAGAGGAGAAAAGTAATCATTGGTCATGCCCAGGCATATCTGCAAGCCACAATAAAGAATAGATTAACAAGACCAGCTCACTAGTTCAATAGTGGCACAAATATAATGGGAGTAACCAACCACCATTTCTGAATGGATTTAAGTCCTAGTCCAGAGATGAACTCATACCTGGAACTATTATTGAGATAAGAACTTATGGGGACACAGGTCATAAACACCAGGGCAACCTACTACTATTATTTTGGTTAATGAACACAGTATTTAATCAACTCCTAATGACTTACCATGATACCCATCAATCCATGCATCCCTCAACCCCTTGAGAAACTTCGATTTACAGTAGATAGTGATTAACTCAGAGACATACAACTGGCCAAGATGCAGAGAATAAGTCTGTGGAATTCTCAGTCCCAAATAAATCCTGCATCCCTTTCTCCAACAGCTGAGGGATTGTTCTGTAACAAGTATAAGAGCCAGATGTGGTGGATGACTGCGGATTCTTCCAGACACAGCAGGCAGCTGAACCTACAGCAGTTGTGACGGTCTACACAGGACCAGTACAAGCCCGAGTCACACCAAATCCCAGCATAAGATGGGAGTTGCACTATTGGCAATTGTGAGTTGCTGCTGGGAACTTAAGCCATTTCCTTTAAGTCTCTGGTAAGTCAACCACACTCCAGTCAAAGTCCATACATACAAGAATATTTAGACAGCACAAATCGCTCTTCATGTTTCCCTTTACAGGATTCAGAGCTGGGTGGGTAGAGAAGAGAGGGGTGGATCTGGGAAGAGTTGGGGCAGGTGAGTGTGATCAAAACATGTACAGGAACTCTCAAAGAACTAGTGAAACTTTTAAAAAAAAAATAGGAAGAAGTTTTTAAAAGAAGGCGGTGGGAATGGGGAAGAAATGGAAGAAAGGAAGGGGTATCTGGGATACCTATGTACAAAAAAGTCATGTGCAGGCCCCAAAGACTCAGCCATCTACCATCCAAAGCAACTGATCTCAGAAGACCAAAGGTTTTGTTCCATTTTTCTGAACTGTGAAAAAAAATGAGATTTTATTTTGAGCACTTAGTTTATGGTAAGTCAGCCCTAGGAGACTAATGTCAAGCAAGAGGAAATCTAAACCATCAGCTCACTGACACTCAATTCCCAGAGTCTGAGGAGGAAGAGGGATGTGCCTTCTGCAACACCTGTGATTTACTTTCAACAAGAACCCAAAGGAGCAGGCTAGGACCTCCTACAGTAGCCAAAAACTCTAAACCTTAGGTCAGGAATTAAAAACAACTTATTGGTATATTTTAGTAGGTTTATATCATACTAATTATGCCATATTTTTTTCTTGCAATGCAAATAACTGAACTAAGGGTCTTTCATATGTTAGACAAACACCCGATCACTGAAATATGTCTCCAGCCCTAGGACCACATTTTAACTAAATTAATTTCTGTCTTTGAAAAATTAGTAGATTTGTTAGATTTCCATACTTGTGATAAAATACTTGAGACAATCAACTTAAAAGGAAGAAAAGTTTATTCTAACTTCTCTTTTCAAAGTTTTAACCCGTGTTTGGTTGGTTCCATTATTTAGGAGCCTGTGACAAGGTTCAGTAGGAAGGGGGTGCTGGAACAAACTTGCTCACTTCAGGGTGGCCAGGAAGAAAGAAAAGAAGAAAAAAGAGGAGGAGGAGGAGAGGAAGGAGAGGAAAAAGAAGGGGAGGAGAAGGATGAGGAGGAAGAAGAGGATGAGGAAGAGGAGAGAATTAGGAGGAGGAAGAGGAGGAGAAAGAGGAAGAGGAAGAGGAGGAGAAAGAGGAGGAGAAGAAGGAGGAGGAGGAGCAGCCTGTGTCCCAGCATCCTGCCCAGGGACATACTCCAATGACTCCAATGACTTCTTTCCATTAGGCTTAGTCTCCTAAAGGTCCCACCACCTCCTAATAGTGTCACCGACTGGGAACCAGACCGTTAATCAGGTGCTCTGGGGAGAGATGTCGTGATCCAATAAGCAGCAGATTTCACAGTAATATCCAGGTTATTGACTTTTTCTTTAGGAAGAGCTGGTGACTCTGGTCCCGCATTCCAGCCTGTCTACCCACAGTCTGAGCCGCAGCTGTCCACTTCCAGGTGTGTCAAAGCAACGATGCCAACACAGGTTCCTCATTACATTATTGGTTGGCCCCAGTAAGCACTTCGGTAATAGGTCTCTATGCCAAAGTACTTATCAAAGGGCACACGTGACTATTGACATCTAACCTGTGTACTGCTCCCCACAGGTCGTGGAAACAGTCAGTACTTGGGGTCTCCAAGGATTTGGAAACAACAAAAATGTAACAGCAATTCAAAGCTATACAGGCTAAGTAATTTTTTTGAGATTTTTCTCTGCATGCCTAGCAAGTGTGCAGAGAAATCCAGGAAGCTCACTATATGAATAATACAACTAAAGGATGTATCAGAGGGTACAAAAGACTGAATATCTGTTAACTGTCCCCCAAGTTTACACTGAAACTTGATTCTATATGTGATGGTATTAGGGGGTGGAGAATGTGAGATTATGAGAGAGAAGACCCAGGCACCCTTGTTTTCAGTCCCCTGAAAGCTCCTTCGTTCTTGTAACCAGATGTGGACATAGCTCTAAAAGCATGGCTCTTTGTGAAGCTGAGGTTGGTCTCACCAAATGCAAAATCTAAGATATGTGGAGCACGCCTTTAATCCCAGCACTTGGGAGGCAGAGGCAGGCGGATTTCTGAGTTTGAGGACAGCCTGGTCTACAGAGTGAGTTCTAGGACAGCCAGGGCTACACAGAGAAACCCTATCTCAAAAAATTGGGAAGAAAGAAAGAAAGAAAGAAAGAAAGAAAGAAAGAAAGAAAGAAAGAAAGAAAGAAAGAAAGAGAGAAAGAGAGAGAGAGAGAGAGAGAGAGAGAGAGAGGGAGGGAGGGAGGGAGGGAGGGAGGGAGGGAGGGAAGGAAGGAAAGAAGAAAGAAAGAGAGAGAGAGGGAGAGAGAGAGAGAGAGAAACAGCTTAGTGTTGACAATAAGGGGAAACTTTCAATGTATATGTTTCTCAGACAACTTCTGTTAAACCAAGCAAATGAGCTAAAAACAACCATAAAGGTTAAAAAAATAAAGTGGAAGATAGAAGCAAGCCTGCTGTGATAGCCAGGCTTGGAGATACAAATATGCGCCTCTAACCACAGGAAGCCAGAGGAACATTAGTTCAAGGCCAGACTAAGCCACAAAGCAAGACTCTATCTAAATAGCATGCTCAAGACAGAGAGGACTATAGTCGGGAACAGCTGCCTCACTCCCAGGACACATAAGATCTGCTGTACCTTAAGAACACCCCCATCAGCCGTTTCAATGATTGCATGTTACTTGATCAGGGTGCACACTCACCAAGCTACCCTCTACTTCAGACCCCAGAAGTCCTCTCACCCAGTGCCTAGCAGGTTGAGGCTTCCCAGTCTCTATGCGCACTGACATGTTAGCTTTCTGGCTGACTGCATCCATTTGGGGAGCTTGATTAAAGAGCTCTCACCTCAAAAGATCAATTTGATTCTCCGTGCCCTGAAAAAAACTCCTGTTTCTGAACCTGAAGACAGAGCCAGATGTTCTCTTAGGGGTCTCCTGAGAGCCACCAAGCTGGCCTTACTGGCAAGCTTCCTCTTGTCTGCCCTCCCTTGTCCCCACACACATGCCAAAACCCATCTTTAGCCATATGGCCTTGCTTCAAAATAATAATAACACAGAAGCAATTGAACAGTGTTCTGCACGGTGAAACTTAATGAAAAGAAGGATTCTGGTCCAGGTGCCCACAGGTGGCTATTTAAATTAATGCAGATTAAATTAAATTAACAATTCAGTGCCTAGTCACAGAAGCCACATTTCAAGCATTCAACACCTACCTGTGGCTAGTGGTTGTTTTGTGCTAGGCAGTATAGATAGAGAACATGTTTTCCTTGCTGAGAGCTCTTCAGGACAAGGGTAATGGTGAGATCCAGAAGGACCAGAGACAAGTGTAACCAGTCCTCTCACGAGGGCTTGCATATCACTGCCCTTGGTCCACCTGCAGAGGGAGAGTGGGCCAGAGGAGTGTGGGCAGGTGCTTCTGATGAGAGTATGCTATCCTGACCTAGGTACTTTACCAACCTTCTATCTGGATGTGAGTTTGACCTTCCATTGGTCCACGTTCACAGATGTTTCCTTCTTGGAAAACTGGGTCCTCCAAACTTCTAAACTTCAGGCAAATCTCAAAACACTTCCTCCCAGCATCTGAAACCTCACCAGTGAGACCAAAAGACAAGGAGAGGAACAGCTTTCCTGCCCAGATAGCCCTGCAAGTCTTCCCTGCCAACTTCTGTAGACACAGATGGTGGGGCAAGATGACTAAGGCATTTTACAGAAGGAAAACTGGGCTCGGGGATCTGAATGTATTGCTTTTGGCAAAAGGCTAAGAAGTTTTAGGTGAAGCTAGGATGTGAGAGTCAATTCTCTAGCTTCTGAATAAATGTATCTCTGATACTGTGTTGCCCCTTTAGAAAAGAGCTCTCAAGATGGCAACCATTGGCCCAAGTGTTAAAGAGCTGGGATACATACTAGAAAGAAGAGATGATTCTGCATTCCCTGGTCCTTGACACAGGCAGCGGATGAAGACACAGGGGAGTTCCAGCTTAGGAGACAGGAGAGGATTCATTTCACTTATGACAGGAGTTCTGCTGGCAGGAATGAGGCTAATGCTAATTGTCTCTTCCTAGCTGTCTAGGAGGCTAGGATGATGGATGAAGTCATAGATGGGAAATCGTTGGAAAGATGGTAAGGAGCCAGAGGATTATGAGCCTCCTGCTTCTCAGAACCCAAACAGAAGTAAAGCTAAAATAAACAGACACTTCTTGCAGCCTTTTATTCTTATGAAAGAGAGAAATGTCAAAGAAATCAAGATTACATCAGACAGATTATATATAAATTTCCCCTCGGGGGGGTCCACGTGTCAGCAAAGGCTCGGCTCAGCCTCCTATATCTACCCAGCTGGTGTCCTAAATAATGAGAATCACTCAGAATATAACAAGTTAACAAACCCACCATCCCATGATGGACCTTTGGAGACACCAGAAGCGCATGCTCAGACTTTTAAATACACTTTCCCTGTATTGCAATGAGCCAAGCATTGGCAATCCACAGGAAGTCTATATAATAGCCCCCTTTAACAATCCTGTAGTTTTCCTCATGGATCTGAATAATGGGAGTATTGTTCTATTAGTGAAGAGTTATTTGGACTTGGAATGTATTTATTTTGAAGAGGACAGTGTAGTAAAAAGGAAAAAATTATCCAGTTTTCCTGAGGCTTGCCTCTTGGTCTACCTCCTGCTTTCTACTCTGTGAGTTGCTTTGAACCATGCTTCAAGGAATTTGGAAAGTTTCATGAAGTGATAGACTTTGTGGTAATAATAATAATAATAATAATATAGAAAGCAGAGGAACAGAAAAAGTACATATGGGGTTTGGGAAGCCTAAGCCACCAGAAATGCTTCTTTTAGGAGAATATATAACTATCAAGTTCTTACCTGTGGTTAAAGGGGTTCAGAAGCCCCTAGAGTTCACAGGGTTTAGTTCTCACAAAGGGAAAGTCTGCTCTTGTGGAATGGCTTCTCCAGCATACTAGTTCCCATCTGACAATGCCTGCCTGAATCAAAGACAGGGCAGTGGAGGACAGGACCAAACTATATCGAGTATAACACCGTCTAATGCAATTCTGCAGGCAGTATTTCTTCAGTTTCCTGATGGGTCCCACTGCAGCTCAAGCTTATTGATCCCCCACAGATGAGCTGCTGTGAGTTTTGAGCTGTTTCCATCAGTGCCCTGGACCAAGCACCTGCAGCCAACGGGAGTCCTCTCCTTCCTTCTGCCATCAGAACTGAAAGTGTAGCGAGGGGCTTGCAGTACACTTCCTGGGAAATGAGTCTTTCCTTGAGGCACCTGTTTTTCCTAAGTCAAAATGACCCCACTGGTTTTGTTCGAATGATCACTAAGAATTTAAGCTAAAGCGATTTCTCTCAAGGCTCAGTTTTCCATGGGGTGTGGTGGGGTTGGTGACAACCACATGCAAGTATAGCTTACAGTCTGAAATAGATGAGGCGTCTGTGGGTGTGTCCTTTTACACTCAAAATGCACACTTTTGTAACACATCTGGATTCCAGAAAAGAGAACCAGTAGTCCTTCTCTGGGAGGTTGCATCTGTCTGATGATAACATTTCCCTTCAGAGATCCAGCTGGACCATGTAAAAGGATGTGAAACATTTGTTCCAGGAGATGTCTAGACTTCACTAGGGATCACTAGGGATCACGGGGAGAAGACAGGTAATGCAGATGCCTTGCAAGTGAGTCCTGAACCACATTCTATCACCAACAGAGCCCAAGAGCCAAGCCACCAGGGCTCCATTGCAGGCTGGCCACCTACTCACTAGTGATTCTTCCTGAACACACATAACCTTTCTGAGATTGTTCTGCTCTTCCAGAAAAAAATACCATCATACCTGTAAAAGCCCACCAGGCCTCGCTGTTGCAGTCATGTTTGGCTAAAGTATATTGTGGCAACAAAAAGATCCCTGAAGTCTCCTTGGTTCCACACTATCCATGGCTGTTTTGTTCATAGTGCATTGCCTGTGACAGTGGGCTTCTGGTAGTCCAGGGAACCCAGGCGATGGGAACTCTGTGCTGACAGCTGCTTCTACAGTCCCCACGTATGGTAGATATGGACACAACCCATCACACACAGGCTTGGAAATCTTTTACTGCAATGTGGCAGGTTTCAATTCTGATTATAGTTCAGGTACTAACACAAGTTAGACAGCCATACAGAGCTTTCGAAGAGAAGAAAACACAGGTTTCTACCAGCAGCCGGGAATGGAAGTGCTCTGAGAAAGTGGTAAGGATGAAGCCTCAGCCCCTCTGTGTGCATAGGGCTCCTTATATGCCCAGGAGAGGCCAAAGCAATGGAGCTGTTTACAGTGGCCAGGAGAGGCCAAGGCAATGTGTTAACACAATCGCGTGCCTTGTGAACATTGTAAATTGAGGGATTTTTTGTTTTGTTTTTTTTTTTTTTTTGGTATTTTATGTTTTCATATATTGCTTTAGGTCCCACATAAACTAAATCTTTTCTGGACAGAAAGGAATCCTTGAATATTTGTCAATAGCCACAATGACTAGCAAAGTACACATGACACTACTCGTCTAAGCTAATTCAGAAGAGGAGGGAGATGTCATTGGGCCATAAGAGAAGGCTTGGAAAGAGGGTGAAGATGTCTACTGCCCCTTTCTCCCCGTCATCCTTCTCTTGGTCTCTTCTATGTCACCACCTCTTGCTTCATGGAAGCCAGCATCCTACCTTCTAAGAAATCCTAAACTCCCTGAGAACACAGCCCGACTTATGGGCTTCTAGGATTCCATCATAGAAGTGACCTTAGAGGCTGAACTGTCATTCAACCTCACTCAAGAACTTAAGGAGGAGAGAGCGGCCACCTTAATACAACCAGCCTTTAGGAACACATCTCCAAACTGTGACCCTCTGTACTTTTCCTTATAGAGTTTCACACAGCTCATTAAACAGGTATGGCTTGACTCCAGTGCCAACTGAACTTAGAGCCTGCATTCCTGTCACCATGGAGAGCTGCCATTGCTTTCTGATTCTGCTCCATCAAACAATATCCCAAGTCACACCATGAATTTCTCTATTTCAGTGCCTTCCCCCCCCCATCCCACAGCATATGCTAATACTACCCATATACTACACACCACACTCTCCAGTCTTCACTCTGCACAAAGTGTTGTCCCTGTTCCTAAACTACACTATGGCTTCCTTCTGTGCCCAGTTAATCACATAGTCTATTAGAGCTACAAGTTGATTAAGAACCAAGGGGCCCAATCCCTAAATTTTATCAATGAGGAAAGGATGGTAAGGATGGTTCATAAGAATTAAGAGGTCTGTTTTTCTGGGCCACGTGTACCAAAACAAAGACCAAGGGTCCTGATTCTAGAATATTTCTATTGTATTTTTCCATACTCCCCAGTATTGGAAGTTTGGCTTACTAATGTTTAATGTTACATTTGAAGGAGATGATGAACATAAGAATTGATTGCTGGTAAGAATTGATTGTTTATGGTCTGACTTCTGTACTCTTGATGATGAAGTTGCAATGAAATTTGTTTTGAAAAACATTTTTTAAGAAAGAGGTTTTGCCCAGAGACACTGGCCAGTTTTTATTTTAGAATATTTTACCCTACCTTCTACTTCTTTAGACGTTCTCAGAACTCAGAAAGAGGCGCACATCATACATCCTTTACTTTACCTATTTAGACAGGTGGATCTGTCAGCATATTGGGAAAACTAAATCTCTCTCTCTCTCTCTCTCTCTCTCTCTCTCTCTCTCTCTCTCTCTCTCTCCACACACACACACACACACACACACACACACACAGAGCATGCATGCACACATATGCACACATACATGCACAGGCTGGTTGGCTATAGTCTAGCAAAGGGATTACTTACAACACTGCAGCCAATAAAGGGAACAACAAGATGCAGAGCAGCCAGAGACCCAAGATCAGCAGCAATAGCTGAGCACCTCCCACCTACCTCTAGGCTTCAGCGGTGGGAAAGGACAGTGAAGACTCAGAACCAGCACACTATGCCTAGAGAGATTAAGGAGTGCGGTTCATGAAGAAGCCACAGGAGCCACAGGAACAGAGAGATTCAGGATGAAACACCCTGGCCTCATTTGCCTCCTTCCCCACCATTTCTCACAGGGCTTTCCACCAGACTGAGGGTGCAGGAGCTCTCAGGTTTAGTCCAGATCATTCTCTGGAGTCAGAAGATGCTATGCAAGCCTCCCAGAGAGGCCAATGGAAACTATTCCACACAGCTTATTTCAACAATCAACATTTCCAGAACTGTTCTCGAATGACTACTCGGAGTCATTGATTCTGAAGTCTCAAAGGCCATGTATGTAATCTTCCCACCCAGTCTCCAAAGTCTGAAATTCCCTTCTCGATTGTCTGGCCGGGTTCGATGTCTCACAGGTATCACTTACAGTGAAGCCCCTTCTGAATTAAGCCTCCTCAGTGTACACGGAGATTAGTGATTTTGCACCCTGGGAGGCTAAAACATGGCAGTCCCACTGGCAATCCAGTGAGCAGAGGGAGGGGCGTTGGTTCTTCTCTTCACCATACCACAGTCCGTAGCACCAGGCAAAGCCCCTCCTCCTCATTCTCTTAGCCTTCAGATATGTTGCCAGAAGAAAGTTGCCACCTGATGGATGTAATGGAGAGCTGCTTACAACAGGAAAAGTTTTGTTTGTTTGTTTGTTTGTTTGTTTGTTTTATTTTGTTTTGGGTTTGCATGATTATGTCCTAAAACATAAAGTTCCTCCAAGGAAACCTTGAAAATAATTGTGAATACTTTCTCCCTCCAAGCCAACTATCTTATATGACCCAATACCACCTTCCTAAGTTTGACCAAATAAAGATGTATTTTCAGCTTTCTGGAATTTTCTTTGCTCTTCACCAAGGCAAACCTACTCTTCATGAACTCCCTTCCTTTTTTTGGTATCATTTCTAAGGAAACCAGCCTTATCTGCTTAAAGCATGGGTGGTGTTGCTGTGGAGACCCTGCAGAGCACCGACAACCCTTTATGTCCCTCTCTGAGATACACATATGCACTTAAAACAAGTTGGCCTTCAGCCAACCCAGCCAGCCTGGACCCCCATACAGACCTGGGTATAAAAGTATCAGCAGAAGTTTGTGACTTGTTTACACCCTCCAAACTGTCCATCTACTCTCTTCAATGGGGCAGAGTCATTCTCTCTTTTCAGCCATGTATATTTCTGAAGCCCACCTGGCTCCCCCAGCTAATTTGGCCATGTTGCTTATACATGAAGGAAGCGAGCTGACAGACACCCAGAGAAGCATCTTTGTGGAATGATTTCCTCAACCATAACTATTCACAAATCCCTCAAATCACTTAAAAATATTTTTTATCAAGGTTGAGGACTTGGCTTAGTAGTAGTGTGTTCACCTAGAGTGTATGAGACCTGTGTTCTATCCCCAGCAGGGGAAGAAAAAAAAAACTTGGTAAATGAATCAGTGTTGGGGGGCAGGGATGAAGGCAACATAAAAACTCATGTGTGATAAAACAAACCAAACAAACAAAACAAAACAAAGCACCAAAGTAAAAATGTATCATGTGAAAATCTACGTAGCAGGATCAACTTGAATGCCGCATAGAATCAACTGTAGCTGGACTTTGGGGTACTTTGTGGGTTTGGGTTCTTTTTTCTTCCACCCCTTCCACCCCTAACACCAGATAGGAGAGAAAAAAGGAGAGAGAGGAAAGAGAGCATCACTACCATTAGATTACTTAGTGCTGATTGGAGGAATCGAGTTCCTTGGGGCAAGTTTGATACACGCTATCAGGATATCTAATTTCTTATTATTTCTTCTTTGCACATGACTACTTAACAAACTGCAGCCAGAAGCATACAACCAACAACCCATCAACCAGCCACGACCTATCTGGGCTCTAGGATTTATATGTCCTCTGACAAGTTCCCAGAATTCCATATTTCACAGGAAGAAACTATCTGTAGCTGGTAAAACCACACCTCTGCTAGAGCACAAGACAAATCTCAGTCACCTACTATGAAGCAGCCTCGTATCCCCACACCTGGGATTAAAACAGAAACGCATTCTTACAATATTGCTATGTTGTTTAAAGAAACCAAAATCCTCACTACAATCAGCTGTCAAATTGGCAAATAAAATGTGAGCTCTATGCACAGTGGAATATTATACAGCCATGAAGAATGAAATCCTGTCATTTGTAGCAACACAGATGGACCTAGGCAGCCAATTTAAGTGTGTAATACACTGACTTAAGTATAAAGTCAGAGACTGACAGGAAGCTATTACATGCTCTCCTTATGTGTAGAATCTATGAAGCTGATCTCAAGAAGTAGGAAACCAGTCTCTGAGAAGAGTAGGGAGTGTGAGGGGAACAGAGACAGGATGGATAAAGGTGAGGCTGGCAGGGAGAATCGCCTCTCAGTTATCTGGAGCACGTTAGGATAGTATGGCTCACCACAATGAGTTGAATATCTTGAAGTAGCTAGCAAAGAGGCTTTCCAGTGTTCCCAACACAAAGCAAATGTGTTTGCCTGAGGACATAGATATGCCAGTTGCCATTAGCTGATCATTACACATAATATATAGATGTGGCAATATCATACTGCATACATAAATATGCATAACTGCTGTATGCCAAGTGAAAATGAAAATATTTTTAAATTAGTGAATAATTTTTATAGGGGAAAGGTTGTAAAAAGTAATACAAATAAAACTGTTCATTTGATTAGCTAATAAAATCATGCTAATTTCAAATTCCCAAATTCAAACTCGAGTAAAGGATGTACTGCTGGGCCAAGATTGCATAGACTTGTGGCTTCCTAACACTCCCAGCTAGGGACAGCTATAAACTCAGAAGGAAGACTCGGTTGAAGAAATCGTAATGTTGGAAAGAAGGACTAGTTCGAGAACTCAGAACTGTTGAAGAAAGAAGGGGTTGCTTTTCTT
Organism: Mus musculus; assembly: GCF_000001635.26. Classification (NCBI taxonomy): domain Eukaryota; kingdom Metazoa; phylum Chordata; class Mammalia; order Rodentia; family Muridae; genus Mus; species Mus musculus. The sequence goes on from NC_000074.6 coordinate 93,650,908, forward strand.
GACTTCCCACCCAATGGGGAAAATGCATTCCCAACAGAAATTTGTGGCTACCAACAGAAAGTCATCTGGGTGCCTCATTTCTCCCCTGGATCAAATGAGAGTCAAACACTCTTACGGTGATCAATAGCATCACAAAGCAAAGAACTCTTGTTGGCAATCACAACGGCCGGAAGAGGTGGTCTTCCCCACGGAGATTGTGACTCTCCTCCTCTGTGGGAGATAGGAGGTGCTCAGGGGACACCAGCAAGAAGAATTCTGTCACAACAGGTGGCTCAGCCCGGAAAGCCTTTACTCACAGGCACCTGAGATTTTTCCACCTCCTGACACAGTCTCCACGTCCAAAAATCCAAACCAAAAATGCAATGTGGTTAATGTTCTTGAATATAACCACAGAAAAAAAAGTATTTTAGAATAATAACCCATAGAAAAAGAATGTCTCTTAAAAAACTGAGGGAGGTTCTTCAAACAGAAGAAATGATGAAAGTCAGAAACCTGAGGCTTTCTGAATAAAAGAAAAGAAGTGAGGCTTACATGCAATGGATTATAATCTTGGTGAGTTGTACTTTTAGGGAGGTGCCCAAGAATCAATGGGAGTGACTTTAGCGGTGACTCACTACTTTGGGGATATGGAACATGAAGAGGCCACTTTCTGTAGCCATGCAAGAACCCCAGTGGAGGAATGGACACACTATCCCACCCCCAAAAAAATTTCAACCCAAAATTTACCCTGTCAACAAGAAATCCTGGCACAGGATTCTTCTAGCTTGGCTACCTTGTCTGACCTAAGTGGCAGAGGAAGCGCCTAGCCTCACAGGGATTGAAGTGCCAGGATGGGGGTGATACCCAGGGGAACCCATCTGCTCAAAGGAGAAGAGAGAGGCGATGGGGGAAGGACTGTGGGAAGAGTGACTGGGAGGGAGCAGTGAGAAGAATGTAAATTAACTAAATAGAAGATAAAATTAAATTTTAAAAACACTTTTGAAATAGAATTACAACCCCTGCAACACTAGTATTGGAAACCAGTAAAGATAAAGGGAATTAAACGGAAGGCAGGATTTCACGGTTCACTGGAAATAGTAAAATGTTGAAATCAGTACACGTTAGCCACTGAAACAGGTATTAAAATAGCAAAGGAAGCTGCATCAAATACATCAAATCATGTTAATAAAATCCACAAGGTAATCATAAGCAATTTTCAGACAAGTGAAAAGAGAAAAAGAGGAAAAAAAAAAAAAAGAAAGAAGAAACTTAACAATTGGTTTAGGCCTCGGATGGAACAGGAGAAGGCAATAGCCCTGCCACGATGCAGGGTTAGAGCTGCTGAGATTCATATTTGGGTCGCCTGTGAGGTGAAGAAATCCCCAAGCTGCCCACCTTGGGGACTAGGACTGCTGGTCTCTACAGCCTTCCTTGGGAAAGAAAGGAAGCCATGCTTTTAGTTATTGGCTTGCTGGCCTGCTCGGGTTGTTTGTTTCCTCGGTACTGAGAGTGGAGTCCATGGTCTCTCGGATGTCGGGCGATGGTTCCTCTACGGAGCAACAGCTTCAGGCCAAGGAGATTGGGAATTGCCTTGCGCTGGTAATTCTGCCACTGATTCCCACTGGGTCCCCAGATTGATCGATGTAAAATCGCTGTCACAGAAAGCACTGTCAAGCCAGGCTTCGTGGGATCCTCGGAAGTCTCACTGAGGATAAATTGACAAAAGAAAAATCTGTAGCACTGGATGCAACAACTACCACATGAGAAAGAAGCTACAATCAGCTGCGGAATCAACTGTCTGCTGTTCTGGCTTATGCGTTTTGATTTTGATCCATGGTTCTTGGCTCATAAATTCCATGTCCCTTGATATTTCCTGATGCACTAGAACAGTAAGAATAATAGATGATAGAGCAGTATTTGTCCTTTTGATCTTGCTTGTATTTTTGTTTGTTCGGTTGGTTGGTTGGTTGGTTGGTTTTTTCCGAGACAGGGTTTCTCTGTGTAGCCCTGGCTGTCCTGGAACTCACTCTGTAGACCAGGCTGGCCTCGAACTCATAAATCTGCCTGCCTCTGCCTCCCAAGTGCTGGGATTATGTGCCACCCTCACCTGGCTCAGAGTGATCATTTTTAATTACATCTTAAATAATAGTTAGTAGTAGTACTATATGCATGTGCATGCACGCTTGTGTAGCAGGCAGTGCATGTATGCGAGAACTTAGTAGTACTATATGCATGTGCGTGCGCGCTTGTGTAGCAGGCAGTGCATGTATGCGAGAACTTAGTAGTACTATATGCATGTGCGTGCGCGCTTGTGTAGCAGGCAGTGCATGTATGCGAGAACTGGTTCTTCCCTTCCTACATGTGGGTCACTGCGGAGTCAAACTAAAGTTACCACTAAGCGACTTAGTTACACTAAGCCTTGGCACCAGCACCTTTACCCACAGAACCATCTCATGGGCCCAGGGTGATTCTTTTTTTTTTAAGTTGGCATACAAAGTAAAGGGTTTAATTATGACATAAATATCAAAATATTTGTTCCTATTTATTCCTATTTATTATTTTATCGAAAAGTGACGCACAGTGGGTCCTAGAAACTAAAAGTGCACTCCAATCACCCACTCCCTGCCTTCCTGGTGTGAGTAGGCCAGAAACTCTCTGGTCTGCCTTGCCACACAGCAGATTCTAAGACCCTCATTCAAGAAAGGGGTCCTGTTATGTTCCCTGGAAGAGGGGATGCTGGACAGATGGGCCCTATGGGGTGTCCCTCTAAGTCTGTTGGCATTAGGGCACACCCTTCTGTCCAATCCCACTTCAGCACAGTTGTCCTTGCTTAAATCCTGGTTGTGCAAAGACATCTCTGTAAAAAACCCAAAGAACAAGTTAGATGCAGAGAGCATTTAGCCAGCCAAGCACAGAGGGGCTTGGGGACAGGAAACAGAGCTCACTTACATGCTGGGAGGGTGTTGTGCTCCGACTGCAAAGAGCAGAGGCTCCTGACCCAGGAATCTCCCAGACTTCACTTTCACCCGATGCTCGTTAGCATTTTTGACGCATCCTTTAGGATAAACCCATCAGTAAAAGCCCCATTGTGTAGACATGGGTCAGAGGTTAAGAAAGCCTGGACTTGGGGCTGATGTCCGACATGGGATGGGTCTGAGGGACTGAGTACTTAACCTGTGAGCTGACACCATCTCCAGGTGCAGAGCAGCAGGTGGGAGGATGAGTGGGAGGCCAGCCAACTGGTCTCCTCAGCAGACCTGCCTGCCTGCTTGCTGGTGAAGAGCCATCTCTGTGCATCTCTGTGCATTCCGGCATCACAAAAGAGCACCGAGTTTTCATTTACGTGAGGAGATGCTGAGGATGAGCTGGCTCTCCTGCTGTAACATCAGAGACTTGGAATAAATTAATTAAGCTACAGTAGATAAAATATATATATTTTAAATCATCAAGGGAGCAGAAGGAAAATAATGTGAGGGAAAAGGAGGGGGTGGGGCGCAGCAGATAGGAAGACTCACCTAAATAGAATTGTGACAAATGGCAACTATATCCCGAGCACACAGTAAGTAGGGTGACGTGACTCACGCATGTGAAGCCCTACAACCAAGGGGGAAGGTGTGAAGAGTCGCAGCACTGCAGGCTGCCAAAGGGAAGGCCTGCAAAGACTCAGAGGAAGAGGAATTGGATGGCACACATCAGAAGACGGTGGCTAAGTGTGCCATGTGTAGTTGGTATTTTGAGAGTCTCACTATACAGCTCAGTTGGCCTCACACTTGCTATATATACCCCGAGCTGGCCTTGAACTCAAAATCCTGCTCAGTCTTCCAAGTTCTGAGACTAGAGACATGAATCCTAATGTCTGGCTTAGGAGATGGACACACACACACACACACACACACACACATATTGGATTTATTTATTGTGAGCATGTGTTTGTGTGTGCATTTATGTGTACCACAGTGCATATGTGGAGGTCAGAGGTTAACTTATGGGAGTTGGTTCTCTCCTCACACAATGTGGCTTCCAGAGATCAAACTCAGGTCATCAGGTTTGGTGGCATTAAACTTGGTGGTAAGCACCTCTAACCACTGAGCCATCTCTCTGGCCCCACGAGATAAATTTTAATTTGGGATTCATAACATATTCTTTAATTTTTTTTTATTTTCAGACAGTTGTTACTCATATGCAGCTGTAAAAAAAATAGTGTAAAGGATTTCCATGTATCCTTCACATAGTGGTACCTGACCATAATATCCTGCATTACACAGTCATAATAGCAAACACATCTATCATCATAACATGGGAGCTCTTACATCTACATTTAGCGCTTACATCTACATCTATGGCCAGATTAACTTCATTCCATCTCTAACAAAACAATATATTTTAAATCATTAAGGAAGCAGAAGGAAAATAACGTGAGGGAAAGAGGAGGGGGGCAGAAAACAAAACAGTGAGTGAATTTTTCACTCACTGTGCCCTTCTGGAAATCCATCCACACTGGCATATACCATTAGTTTGTCCTTTCTAATTTTTTTCCCTCAATAGTGTATCATAATAAGTAGGATCCACAGAACAATTGCTGGGCTGGGATACAACTGCATGTTTAGAGCATGTATACAAGTGTGTGTGCACCTGTGTGTGTGTGGGGGGGATATACATGTGTGTACACATGTGTAGGTGCCATGTGCTCACATGTAGAGTCAGAGATAGATATTGCCTGACTTCCTCAGTTGTTCTGTTCCTTCTTTTTGAGACATCCTCTTACTGAACCTAGAGCTCAGCAGTTGCTCAGACTGGCTGGCCAGCACGTTCCCGCCACCCTCCTGTCTCTGCCTGACATCACTGGGCTTACAGACAAGTGTCACCACCCTTGATTGTTTACGTAAGTGGGGATGATTTGAACTCAGGTCAGCACTTTGCACGGTAAGCACTTTATCCACTGAGCCCCACATTCAGTAAGTAGTGTATTTTTTTTTAGCTGCCCAAGTATTTCCCAAAATGCCACACCATTTCACGATCCCACTTGCTGTGTGTACGTGATCTAGTTTCTCTGCAGCAACAGCATTTGAGAGTCTTACTGCTCTATTATTAGCTGCTTCGATGGTTCTGTCAGAGCATCTCATTATGGTCCTCATTGGAATACTTGCCTGTGATCCACCCATGGGTCCTCTTCACTGAAATGCCTGTTCATTCCCTTCAAATGTTTTCTAATTGTTGCGTGTCCGGGCTTCTTCGTGTGGTGGGCTCTCGGTTCTGACCCCCTTGGATGTGCAGTTGCAGTCCCTCTCCTCCCAGAGAAGAGTTTCTTTCTTCATCTTCCCAACAGCCTCTCACAGAAGTCTTTAATTTTAATGAAGCCCAATTTATCAGCGTTTCTTTTTATGGATTGTGCTGTTACACATTGTCTAAGAATCCTGCTTAAACCTACATCCTAAACGTCTCTTAGATTTTGTTCTAAACGTTTCATAGTTTTACATTTCTCGCATTAAACTCATGATGGGTTTGGGGTTAATTTGTATGTGTGATATGAGACAAAGGGAGAGTGTTGTTGTTGTTGTTACACTATGTCTATGTGCTATGGCATGGATATTGGAAAGGCTTTCTTCCCCACTGAGTTACTTATAAATCTTTGCCAGAAATGAGTGGGGTCCGTTTCTGCAGGTCTGGTTGTCTGGTTGTCTGGTTCTAGGTTTCCTTTTCAGTCCCATTGACCTGTGGGTTATTCCTCTGCTGACGTAACTAAGATGCAGTCTTAACACCGTTGCTATATGGTGAATTTCAGCATTGGATAGACTGAGTCTTTCGACTTTATTCTTCTCTCCCGAAATTATCTTAGCCAGTTTGGTTCACTTGCTTTCCATGAACATTTTGGGAATATTCTTACCTATGCCCATAAAAGATATTGCAGGGCTGGTAAGGTGCTGAGAGGTTAAAGTGCTTACCACACAAGTATACAGACAGAAGTTTGGGTCCCTACAGTCCACGCAAATGCCAAATGGGCATGGTGGCCCAGCCTCGGGAACCAGAGTGAGGGGATCCCCAGAGCAAACTGGCTGAGAACACCAGGCACATGGTGGGTTCTAGGTTCCCTGCATGTACTGACTAGTTTTGTGTCAACTTGACATAGCTGGAGTTATCACAGAGAAAGGAGCTTCAGTTGAGGAAGTGCCTCCATGAGATCCAGCTGTGGGGCATTTTCTCAATTAGTGATCAAGGGGGAAAGGCCCCTTGTGGGTGGGACCATCTCTGGGCTGATAGTCTTGGGTTCTATAAGAGAGCAGGCTGAGCAAGCCAGGTGAGGCAAGCCAGTAAAGAACATCCCTCCATGGCCTCTGCATCGGCTCCTGCTTTCTGACCTGCTTGAGTTCTAGTCCTGACTTCCTTTGGTGATAAACAGCAGTATGGAAGTGTAAGCCAAATAAACCCTTTCCTCCCCAACTTGCTTCTTGGTCATGCTGTTTGTGCAGGAATAGAAACCCTAAGACACTGCCTCATTGTGTAAGGTGGAAGAACGATCAAGAATAATCTTGACTTCAACCTCTGGCCTTGACTTGTACATGTGCCCATATACACATATACTCTTCACACATATGCTTAACACTCAACATACATACACACACATGCACACAGGCAGGCAGGCATGCATTCTCACACACATACACACAAATGGAAAAGAAAAGAAGTATTGTATAAATACTGATAGGAATTTTGTTAAACCTGTATGTCAATATATCAGTTTGGGATGAAGTGAAGCTCTAATGCGCTAAGTTTCTAATCCAGAGGTATGCTTGTCTCTATTTATGGGGTCTTTGTTGTCTTCCTCAGCACTCAGAATTTAGTCCTGTCTATGTTTTATTCGATTCACACCCAAATATTCTACCTTTGGGTGACTGTATCTTACATTTTTCAGCTTCACTGTCCATGTGGCCACTGCTAGAAGCCTTTAATGTTTATTTGATTTCTGGTGACCTAGCTTAATTCATTTATTAGGACACGGAGTATATTTGCCTTGGCTTGGTAGATTCCTTAAGAGCTTTCAAAGAGTCAGTCATGCTGCCTACAAAGGACAACTTTTCTTCCTTTATGCGATTTCTTTTTATTTCCTTTTTCTGTCTTAAGACACTATTGTGTGGTCCCAGCACAACACTGTGTTGGATATAGAAAATGACTGCGGCCATCCTTGATTCACTGTTTCCTTCTTCCTACAGTCTTTCTTTTTGCCCAATATCCTCCTGTCTCATGGCCTTCCTGGAACTATTTTTTTTTCAAATCATATCTTTTGTGCATACTGCTTCTGGGTTTATTTTTGCATGGTCTTCTACTTATTAACAATCACTTAGTAGTAACATTACCCATACATACCTTGCCAATGGGTATGCCGCTGGGGAGTCCTTCCTTTCTGCAACCTCTCCAGCACCAGCCCAGCAAAAAGGGAAGGGCATCCTCACTGCTGCAAACAGAAGAGAAAGCCCACGTGCACACGTTCCCCAAGTGGTCTCCACTACTGGCAGAGTTGCCTGTGGGAGAAAAGGGAGGCATGGTTGGTTGTTTCTCCTACGTTCACAAAAGGCGAGTTGCAGTTCTCCTCTTGGTTTTGTCTGATGAGGTCTAAGCAGAGCTGCTGCTGCCTCTGTGGACGAAAGCCTGGCCCTTCCCTAGCATGGGTGGGAGAGGAGCTACACAGTTTTTCATAATATTTGACTTGAGTTATTCTGTCTGAAAGCTGCTTGTGCCGAGGGATAGTTTCCCTTCCCAGTGTTTGGCCAGAAAGAGAAAGCTTCCATTGGGACTCAGCTTTTCCATGCCTGTTGGGGTTTCTGGTGTGCTCTTTGGTTTCCCACCTAGAATATGTGACATAAGAAGAAAACCTAGCGAGCTCATCCCCGGGTCTTATCCTGGATCCCGTGGCCCCTAGATTTCTATTGCCTTGACATTGTGTCTGAGATGAACAGATCGAAAGGAAGGAGGTTTTATTTCGGTTCATGACTTCAAAGTCACTTGGCTGTCTTGTTTTGAGCAAGTAGGGAGGATCATCATGGGTTAAAGCAAAACTGTTCATCCTTGGTAGCTAGGAAAAAAGCAGAGAGAGGAGGAAAGGGCCAAAGTCCCTTATACCTCACTTTAAGAGCCTGCCTGGTACCCTGACTTCCTTGCCTTGTACTAGACCCCACCTCCTAAAGTTTCCATCACTCCCAATAGTGCTAAAGGCCAAAGACTGAGGTGTAGGCTTATAAGCCAGTGGGGGCATTTATGATCCAGACCATAACAGGTTCTAAAATCTTGCTTTCTTATTTCCACTGTTCAGAATCATCTTCTATTACATATTTGTATATAAACATGAATATGTGTACATATGTGTATATACATGAATGTGTGTACTATATGTATATATAAACATACATATATGTACATATATATTCTACAAAGCACCACATCCCCATATATGCATAGATATGCATACATGTACATATATACATATATATGTGCATTTAAAGAATGTAAAGAATATAAGAATGTATCTATTCTATCTTCCTAAAGGCATAAGTAACCACTGTGTATATTGAAACTTTGAATTGTTGCCAGTACTTTTAAATTAGAAAATTTCAACTTAGAATTCAGTGATTTTTTTTTTTTTTTTTTTTTTTTTTTTTTTTTTTTTTTGCTTCTCTTGAAAATACCTGGCAGTCTTGGGTCCATATTCCGTGATGCAAAGAAATAGCATGGGCTGTGCTACCCACTGTGCTTCCCTACTAGCTACGAGGGCTGTGTGTATTGGCTTCTTTTCTCCTCACTGACCAAATGCCCGACCAAAAGCACATTAAAAGAGGAAGGGGCTATTTGGGTTTAGAGAAGGGATACAATCCATCGTGGAAGTGGAGACAAGGTGGCAGAAACATGAGGCAGAGAATGTATAGGAAGTGGGTCTAATCTGTAACGCCTCAAGGCCCACCCCTAGTGATGGACTGCCACCAGAGAGGCTCTACCTCTTAAAGGGTTCACCTTTTCAAACTTGCACCACCACCTAGGGACCAAGGGTTCAGGCACAGGAACCCATGGAGGACAAATCACGTTCAAACCACAGCACTATGTAAGTTTAAGTTAAAATTAACTGAAAATCTCCAGTTCCAGATTACAGCAGCTAGGTATGACTAGTCGCTATTCTATTAGACAGTGAGGTCAGAGTACTGTCCCAGTGTAGGCTTTTCTGTCAGACAGTGCTGGGCTTGAACATGGCGCGTGGGGGGCAGAGGGGCATGCTTCAGTGTGTGAAGACCCCACCACTTGCTGGCATCATCTGCCTCATTGACCTCATCCGTTAAAATGTGTGTGTCTATGAAGGAGTTAGTAGCGTTTTTACCTGGGGCTGCAGGTGGAAGCCATTGCGCTGTGGGGAGCACAGCCCGAGCAGAGCCTGGGATGGGAGGAGCTATGGTCCTGAACAACCAGCGTTTGAAAACAGAGTAGCAAAGTGGGAGAAGAAATAGCAACTCCCGAAGGAAAAAAAAATACGGACTGTTTTAATCTCCACTGTGCCTTAACAAGCTGTATTTTTTCGGCTAAAAAATTAACTTCTGCCATGCAGATCCCACCAACCACACCTTGGGCCATTCTCTCTTTGTTCTCTATACTCCAGCTATATTGGGTTTCTTGGGTCACTGAATGTCCCAAACAACTCATTTCTTCGGGACCTTCACAATACCTCTCTGCCCTGACTACTCTGCACCTGGTGCTAGGCCAACTCCGCAAAGCCTGTGGATTCCAGGCAAGTGTCTCTTGAAGCCTTGGCTAGACAAAGCCCCGCCCTTAGAGTCCACAGTGCCTGGTCCCAGTCCGTGGCACTCGACACAGGATACAGTCTCTATATACTCAAATGGGCAGTGTTCTGTGTGTCTCTCTTCCCTGCTTGGCTATGCGCTTCCTGGGCACCAAAACCAGATGTGCTTTGGCCACTACTGTATTCCCTGGGCTAACAGAAAGCCTGACACAGAAGGAACACCAAAGCGGACACCTATTGCCGAAGGTCGGGTGGCTCTTCTGAATTCAACTTCAGCAGCATCAAAATGGAAGCAGCAATAACTGTTGCCCTAACTTTATAGATTAGGATAGCTTATTTTAAACTTGAGACCAAAAATTCATAAACATTTTTATCATATAAAGAAAAATGTTAGTTAAGTAAGTCTCTGCCATGAGGCTCCCTGGTGACCCCATTAAAAAGAGACATATCTTAGATCTCAGAGTCAGCCATAAGCTGGGGCCTCCGAGATATCGGGAATGAGACTCAAGGAACTGCAATAAGCTTTGCCCTCGTATCACCCAGTTAATTACTGAATGCCTTGTTTGTTGCTACTTTGAAGTTTAATTTGTTTTCATCTAACGCCTGATGAATTTCATTCCAACCGGAGGAACATTTTCTGTCTTAGCGAATCACCTCCAAATCAATCAAAAGGCAACAAACTTGCCAGGCCTTCCCTTCCCCATCTCTTAAATGAGAATAATTACCATTCTACGTAACACACAGGTTTATAAAGATCATGTGAGGTGACTCATGGGAATTCAGCCAACAAATCCTGCAAGGCGCGCGCGGGGGGGGGGGGGTTGGGGGGGACACGACCTCTTTCAGGAAAGTAGTCTTCTGGCTTCTTCTCCCAAATCTCTGTGCCTACAAATGAGAACTAGCCCAAGGCAAGAGGGAGCTTTACCTTTAAGAAGCATTCTGATATTCTGAGCTTTGACCCCCCAGTAAAGCCAGAAAGATAAAAGATAGAATTGCCAGAACTTTCAGCCTCTTCAGACTGGGCCTGGGGGGGGGGGGGGGGGGGCGGGGCAATGGCTGACTTTACTCACAATTGAGCCCCGGAGCACCAGGTGCTCCTGCCCTACCTAGCCTGCCGCTAAGAATGTCAAAGATGTCGGGGAGGGGGCGGGGTGTGACCTCAAGAGACACAGATCAGCTGGTGTGCAGCTTTTTACTCAGTACCCACCTCCACCCTGGCCAAGGGGAAGCTGCCAAGGAGCAGATTCACCTCCGTACAGCAGAGGGCAGTGGTGAGCTCATCTCGACCCATACCTAGCGCGGAGGGGAGGTTCTGCTGGGTGTGTTCAGAGCTCAGGAGCCTGGATCTGAGCTGAGCCCTCCTGCCCGTCCTCCTTCTCCCCAGACGCCGTGATCCCTTCACCCCAATTTAAATATTTACGCACACAGGCATGGAGACGCGGGGAGGCACATGCCGCCATATATTATTGTTAATAGAGTCGCTGTTGGCTCTCTCATGCAGACGCAACATAATAGCAAGCGTTGTCCAACGTAATCCCCATGAATTACTTATACCATTTAGCATCTAAATTGACCACTTCCTGTTTCTCCAAAATAAGACTGTTGCTTAAAGTTAGGGGGCCATGAGTCCATTTCACCAGGCACTTGGAGAGTCAGTGTGATTCAGTGAAGTATTCTGTTCTAGGCCCAACTCTGACACCGGCTGATGATGCTTGGGGCTTGTTGCTTTTAACCATGTGCTCCAGTTGCCTCTAACTCCTCCCTCCCCAAAAGAAAACATGGACTCTGGCCTCAGCATTCTGTTCATACTTTAGCCTCTGTGGCTGTGGGTTTCTCAGCCTCCTTCGTCATTCAGCGACAGGCAGGGGGGGGGGGGGTGTCCTGTCCCACTTCTAGTCCAGTGAGACCGAGGTGCTGCAGGGTAGGAACTTGGCAGAGCTAAGAGCTCGCTTCTTTCCTTTCTTCAGCCAGTGCTTAAATGAGTAATGGCACCTCGGTGGTCCAGGGCACCGTTTTAAGGTATGTGGGTTTATTTGACTAAATTAGAATGAGGAAACAGGTCAAAAATGAAGTCGGATGATGACTTGAAAGGAAACTGGATTCCTTCGGTCTTTTTTACCTCTGGTAGGTAGGATCCCAAAGGAGCCAGAGTGTCCAGAGGGATCTACAGCTGGGATATTAAACCTGCAGTTTGGCTGCAGGAAATAGGTTTAAGAGGGATGGGCTAGGGAAACAGCCAAATTATGAGGTTGATGACATTTCTGCTCTGTGTTTCTCCTCCCCATCCAGGGCACCTTCACGACCCATTTTCAGGGCAGCTATCCAATGGCTTCGTGGCAGACAGTCCCTCCTGACCACTCCCAGGCTCCTCAACCCCGCCCCCACAAAACTGCCCTGGTTTACTCCAGATCTCCACTTGATTGCAATGTAGGGGAATGCCTTTGGGTCCCTAAAAGACACTTTGTCTCAACAAATTAGGTGTTACTATCTATAAGGGCCAGTCCTGTGCTAGGAAACACTAGGTCATGGCCCTGCCCTTCAGCAGAGGAGTAGAGTGTGTGCCTTCCTGTGTTTGCTTCCTGGCTGTTCTTTACCTCCAGTAGGGGATCTGACCATTTTGGGTAGACTTGAGATTCAAGTTGGATGTAGGCCCTGCCCTTCAAAAGTCCCACACTGGTCCTGAGGAAACACTCACTGCCAAAACCATGGCTGCCCCACCTCCTTTACGCATTGACTTGAGCATCTGCACCCAAAAGCTCTGCACATCTTGTCCACATTCTATCTCGGGGCTCAAATGCCCTACTTATTGATAATGCATCTGAAAGTCTGTTTTCTTCCCTCTCCAAGAGAATTATGTAAACTCTCCTCAATGGAACCCTTTCCAAGAGAATTGGCCAATCCGTTGACTTATTAAAATTAACAACATGGTAAGGGAAGACACTTGGACTTCACAGGGGATAATCAGAAAATTAACCCTTTACAGGTTTTTTTTTTTTTTTTTTAATGTTCAAAGTACAGTGTCCTAGTGGGACAGAACAGGGATACACTCCTATATGGTACAACTACAGTTCCCCTCTACCCACACAATAGGACTCCATATTCCATTGTTGCTAGAAGTTCTAGATTTTTACCTCTTTGTTTGTTGTTAGGCAAGGCCTTACTATGTGGCCCAGGCTGCCCTTGAGGTCACCATCCTGCTGCCTCAACTCTCAAGTCGGGAGTCTACAGGTATACACAGCAATGCCTGCCTAAAGATGATTCCACCTAACAGAGCCATTGGTCTGGGGATTACCACGGTGGCCATTCTAAGTAAGCTTGACCTCGGCTAGGGTACTGGCAGCCATTCCCAGTGGCTCTGATCCATACATGTTAGCTGGGAAGAACAGGGGTGCCAGGTCTGTCACCAGAGCATTATATAGCAATATGAGCAGACATCCTTAGAATAGATTCTGGTCTCAGCTCTGCTAACTCAATAACCAGAGCCAAAGACATTCCCTTCTCCAAGGCTCAATTGCTTTTGACCTTGCCTTGGACGCTGACTACTGTGTAACTAGAATTTAATGAAGCAAGATTAAGGCTGTGAAGCAAACTCCTCTTAAGCCAATACTCTCACCATAATAACTACCCTTGGCTTTATTTCAGGTCTGTTCTGTATATAAAATGCAAAACCTTTGTTTAAAGATCTATTTTCATTTCATGTGTATGAAATGAAAAATGTTCATTTTGCTAACATACATGTATATGTACCACATATGTGCCTAGTGACCTCAAAGTCCAGAAGAGGGTGTCAGATCCTCCGGAATGAGTCACAGGTGGCTGTGAGGCCACATGGGTGCTGAAAACTGAGCCTCGATCCTTCCAAGCAGAACACGTGCTCTTACTTCTGAGCCATCCCTCCAGCTTGTTATCATTTAAAACAAGTTACACAATGGTGCAGATAAATGGTGCCTGGGTTGTATTTTGTTTTCAGTGCCTTAACTTAGCAAAATAAAAAGTTGGCAATAAATACGTGAATAAACGAACAAACAAACAGCAATTTTGTCAGTCCTAAAGGATCTTTTGCAATGATCTGCTCTGAAACAACTAAATGTTGAGGACCCTCTGGGTCGAATGACCTCTGGGCCCCTGATGGCAAGGATGCTCAGTATCAGGTTGTCATAGCTGCAGGTGTTCATGGCATCACTGCCTTTACTGAGGAAAGGAGTAGTTGACTGTCAGGTTTTCAGTCTTGTTTGGTTTGGTTTGGTTTTCTGGTTCTCTACTACGGCTACACCTAGATTCACTGGCCGCCTGTAATGCTGAATATGCACAATACATACTACATGATTATAGACAAACTTAAAAATAAATAAAACTTTAAAAATGCATGATGGTGGCTCACACCTTTAATTTCTGCACTTGGGAGGCATAGGCAGGTGAATTTCTGAGTTCAAGGCCAGCCTGGTCTATGAGAAGTACCAGGACAGTGAGGGCTACACAGAGAAACCCTGTCTCAAAAAGAAGGAAGAGGAGGAGGAGGAGGAAAAGGAAGAAGAAGAGGAAGAGGAGGAAAAAGAAGAGGAGGAGAGAAATCAGAGAGGAGAAGAGAAAAGAAGAAGAGAAAAGCCTCCAACTCTCTGGAACCTTCTACCCAGATGCATGGAATCAGCTTCTGGAAGCACAGCTGAGATGCAGCCAGCAACGAGCCCTGACTGAGAGCATCACAGGCCCGGCTTTCTGGGAGAATTACTTGGAGAGAACTTAAATAAAAACTTAGATTCTTCAGCTGTGCTCCAGACTTTCTAAGTCAGAAATCCCAGAGCCAAAGAACCTACATTTTCAAGTTTCCCGAATAAGCCAACTGCTGCCATGATTCAGGCTAGTATTTAGGAATCTGACAAATTTTATTTTATTTTATTTTATTTTATTTTATTTTATTTTATTTTATCTTATCTTATCTTATCTTATTTATTAGTAGTAATAGCTAGTGTGTGTGAGTGTGCCTTTATGTGTGTGTGTGTTTGTTTGTACACGTGCAAGCATGCATGTGTACAGGTACGTATATGCCACAGTGTGTGTAGAATCAGAGGACAACTTTCAAAAGCCAGTTTTCCCCTCATACCATGTGTTCCAGGCATTGGACTCAGGCCTTCAGGGTTGTATGATGGGTTCTTTAACCAACTCAGCCATCTCATTGGCATTCAGAAATCACAGGCAGCTGTTTCGAGTTAAATATGGAAGAATCTCATGAAGGTTCACTATTCTGTGCATCTTACTGGCCCTGGAGTCAATGTTAAGGAGTCATTCATTTCCTCATGGCACTCTTCATTTGACTGTCCTGCCTGAGACCTCAGTGATGTCATGGAATCCCTTCCAATCCAGCATCTCTGAAGTCATGGCACTGCGGAAAGATGGGTAAGTGACACAGAAAGGCAGGCAAATGCCAGAAACATGGGTATGTATCTGCCTTGCCTGGATTTGGATATGAGTCATACATGGATGGCTTTTCAGGAGTTATTGGTCATGGCCTACTCACACACTCTCATATGGAGTTCAGGATCCACACACAACACAGCTAGGCCACAGGCCATCATGGATAGAGGAAACATCATAACTTTTTGTTATCAAAGGATTTAGTAGCTAGCTCCTCCTCTCTATATAAGAAACATTCATTTCCATGTGTAGTTTTAAATTCAGCTCTGAAAGTTATCCTCAGTTCGGATGCATAGAAAATCCTTCCTTCTCTTCTGTTACTCTTGACTGGTGTGTTCAGATTGGCAACTACCTCCTTTCTCACTCATAAAGCTCGGGACAGTAGGGTCCTGTCAAAGACTAACAGCCATAGTCATTTCCTGAGCGTCATGAAGGTACCAGGCCCTGTGTTAAGTAGTTACCCCATCACCTCACCTAAATCTACCCAACACAACTCCAAAGTTTGTGCTCCGTCCCTTGAAGTGAGTGAGAACATGAGGCTTGGGTGAGTCAGAGAGGCACTTGAGTACAGAATGAGAAATGGGACGCAGCAGAGATGATTAAAATACAGGGCTCTAGTCATCAGCCAGACCTCTCTACAATAAGGTTGTTTCTAGAACATTCTACAAAGGTGAGAAACGTCCAGTGCTGAGGAAAAAAAAAAAAAAAACATCGCTAGCCAACCTATATGTAGAGGGGAAAGACTACCCCCTCATCTCCAAACTATCCTCCTTTACCATCTCCTCCTCCACTCCCATCCCACCACCTAGCATCCCGGAAATCCAGCACTGCCATCCTTACGACAGCATTTAAGTGAAATGAACAGAAATGCCAGTGTCCTCAATCCATATCTCTGTCAACCCAAGCCTCCCTTTGAGATGCTGAAAATTCTGTTATCTTCCCAAGCAAAGCCTGGTAGGCTCAAGATCTTTCAAACTTTATACTAAGCATCCAAAGGCTTTGGCATGAGAGAGCAGCTGAGACAAGATCTCCTAGAACACAAACTGGTGATCACCGAAAGCAGCGAACTGTATCCAGAACAGGGTCTGTGCTTGTGCTTTCGAATCCCCATGGAATCCTCATGAGTGGTCCTCACAATTAGGTTGAATGGATATCCAGGAGGAGATTATTATGCCCCAAAGCCTTCTAGCTAAAGCATCAGCCTTTACAGGACTGCTCTTAGCTCAGCTTCCCAGCACAAAGATTTGGTTGTGTAGACGAGGGTCTAATAAACTGAAGGATATTGTACTACCTCCTGAGGGGGTGCTCCTATAACTCAGGCATTCATTCATTCATCCAATCAATCAATCAATCAATCAATCAATTAATGTTCATGAAGCCTTATTGCACAAAAGACACTTTTCTAAATCACTGCAAGTCCACTAATTCACTTACTTCTTACAAAGTACATGTATCTGAGATGGTTGCCCTCATTAGCTACACTTCATCAAGAAAGTGAGAGAAAGATATTCAAGTCTCTCCACAAGCAGTACTTGTTGGGATCAGTATTCAAAAGGACACAGACTGTCTCCAGGAGTGTGTGCCAGGCACTGAACCAAACATTTGGAAATAGAACAGTAAACAAAACCCCACAATCCCAAGGTAGTGACGTCTGAGAGCAGAGAGGTGTGGGAGGCAGGTCCTTCACTGATCTGCCAGCCTTAAGAAGGTCTTTTCCATCTCTAGGCCCTGTGCACTCTGTAAAATGTAAAAGAGCCTCTGAGATATCCCTAGCTCAAAGAGGATCAAAAATACAAAAGTATTGGGGAAGGACATAAAACTCAATGGGTTAAAGGTTTCTGCCTATGTATGGAAGAAGTAGTTTTAAAATGGGAAGCAAATCCCTACATCAAGGTGGAAGTAGTATCCTATAATGTGGAAAGAGACACAAGACACCCTTCTCTGAAGGGCTCCTGCCTGACCCACAGGAGAGTAGCAGAACCACTTTCCCCTGCGTTCCCCTGTCAGTTTCTCTTTAAATGATATATCAGCTGTATTACAGAAAGAATTAGAGACACAGGGAATCTGAGTCACAGACTTTGCTGTTCATTTGAGTGTGTGTGTCCCCAACAGCCAACAGCATCAAATATCCGTCCCCATCTGAGAGCAACCGTGCCAAGGCATCAGAAAAGTGCATTTGCTAAATACATGAACATCTGGACAGAGCCTTTCCAGAGGACTCAGAGCCAGAGCTCAAAGTGACAGTGTAACTAGCTTAAGCAGATGAGAGGACGAAAACGGTCAGAAAGCATGAGCCCAGCCAGGCTTGCAGTTCTGTGGGGGGTGGGCTGGTACGAGGACAGGCTTGGCAATGGGTTGCCTGTTTGCGGCAATGGTCTAGACTAAGAGACCCAATGTGTCAGCCCCTCCCCAGTGTGTTTGCCCCAAGGTCAAAAAATGAACTTCCTGTTCCAGCCTCATCCCAATCAAAACATCTGGGACACTCCTCAGCCTGGCAAAACATAGCCAACACTCTTTGTGCTTTGTTGCACTTCCGTAGATTGATTTGGCTCTGTTCCCGTGACAGCAGTCAATCTGGGACCGGATGCTTTGGCTGAGCATACATTACAGTTCCTGGGGCCTTGCCACCCTGAACCGCTTTTCCATCCTCTCCCTCTCTTTGGGTACATTCTCCACCTCCACCTATCATGGATTTCTTTTAAATGAATATAGTGAAAATAGTCTGGAAGTTTCTCAGAAGTGTAAGATCAGTGTTACATGCAGTCTAACAATTACACTCCCACGTGTGTGCATATAAGAAATTGGAGGGCCAGCAAGATGGCTCACTGGGTCACCAAGCTTGACAACTGGAGTGCAATCTGCAAGATCCATGTAATAGAAAGAAAAAACGGACTCTTAAAAATCGTCCTCTCACCTCTGCATATACACCATAAAATGCCTGCATGAACATGCTTACACACACACACACACACACACACATACACACATACACAGACAGAGAGAGACAGAGAGAGAGAGAGACAGAGAGACAGAGAGAGGTAAATAAAATTAATTTAAAAAACAAAAAAATCCTGATAGCCTATGCCCACAAAAAACTTGATACAAATGTTCCTAGTGGCCCCGGTCTGTCATCATAGCCACAAAGGGGAAACACCCCCAATATTGGTGGCAAATGAAAAGAAAATGTGGTCTATCCACACAATGAATTATTATTCAGGCAATTACAAAGAACGAAGTAATGATATATATGCTACAATACAGCAAGCCTAGGAAACATTAGAAGCAGTCTCAAAGACCATGTATAGCATCCATTTACATAAAATATCCAGAGAAGACAAATACCTAGAGACAAAGTATATGTGAATGCTCATTGGTACAGGACTTAGGTTTGGTTGGTTGGTTGTTTGGTTTGGTGGTGGTAGTGGTATAGAGGTGGTAGTGGTATAGAGGTGGTGGTGGTGGTGGTGGTGGTAGTGGTGGTGGTGGTGGTGGTAGTGGTATAGAGGTGGTGGTGGTGATGGCGGTGGCAGAGGCTGCAGCGGCTGTGGTAGTGGCTTCTTTTTTAAAGCAGTAATGCTACGTAGCTCAAGCTAATCTAGAGCTTGCAATTCAGGTGGCCTCTGACTCTTGATCTTTCAGCCTTGGCTGAAATTACAGAAATGCACTGCTGCACACAGTGAGTGTTTCTTTTGAAAGAAACACAAATGTTCCAAAATTAGTTTTTGGTAGTCTATGCACAGCCCCTTGAATGAACAAAAAAGCACTGAATACTGAATACTCTTCTAACAGGTGAACTATGTGGGACATGAACCATGTCTCGATAAAGCTACTTTAAAAGCACGCATCCCATGCACCTTACCCTATGGTATATTCTTACAGGCCATTTAAGTAGATGATGTTCTTACACATCTTTAGAGGAATAGAAGCCAAGCTTGGGTTACCTCTGTCTTCCTTTTCTCACAAGAGAGATGTTCTCTTCAAAATGAGAGATTATTGCCTAATGCCTTTCACTTCAAGCTTCAGTCGCAAGCAGATGGAAATCGGATATTTTTACAGCTACAGAGAGTCAAGTCAAAGAAAGGACACGAATTTAACAAGAAATACAGAAATGGTAGCAACTGGATATGCTAAGGTACTTTTAATTTTTTTCACTTAACATGATAAAATATAGAAATTTAGTTGAGCTATAGAAATTTTACCCTAAAGAATAGCTGGAAAGGGGGAGAAAAATCTATCGTTCATTGTTACATATCTATCTGCTAAGAGGCAGAATAAGGGTCCTTTCACCTCAAGGACTTTCTTCCCTAGCCACACTTCTCTGAGACAGGGACAAAATGTTCAACTTGTTTCCCAGGGCTACTGAGATGAACAATATCAGTACACTGAAGGGTTGGGCACTACCTGCACTGTGTCTTTCTTTCATGTCCTCTGTGGAATGGCTTTCAAGAAACAGAGGCTATTTGGTGCCACTAATGCTACAGAACCATGGCTCGTGACCTCGGCTGGGTTAGCCTGAGATGATTGCTGGACTTCAGTGAAGAGCAGCTTCTAAGTAGGAAAATATAGCCAACCTCTGTATCTGTGGGTTCCTTAACCGAAGATTCGACGAAACAATCAAACACGAGGAAAAGCTTGCGTCCCCACTGAGCATGTTCAGACCTTTACTCTTGTCATCATCGCCCAAATACCATGTAACAACTACGCTGTGCTATGTGTTGTAGATAATCGAAAGATGATTTGAACTGTAGGTGGGATAATTAGAACGATGCCCCCTAAACAACAGATATCCTTCAGCAAGGACTCCTCAACAACTAGAAACAGGTCTGGGGAAATGACTCAGCAAAGCGCTTGTCGTTCAACCTGGGGTCAGCTTTCTAGAACACACATAAAAAGCCAGAGTAATGGGATGTGCATGTAACTTCAGCAATGATGAAATGGGGGGCAGAGACCGGAAGAACCCTGGCACTCACTGGTTAGCCAGCATAGCCTACTTGTCAAAATCCCAGGCCAGTGAGAGACCCTGTCTCAAACCAAAGATAGAATGTGACCTAGGAAGGATTCCGGAAGTTGCTTCCTCAACTCTGTAGATGGAATCCACACAAGTGTGTGGTGGCTTTGAATAGGAATGGTTGATGGGCTTATATATTTAAATGCTTGATCATTAGGGAGTGATATTACTCCAGAGGGATTAAAGAGTGTGTTGCTGGAGGTGGGACTTTCGTTTTCAAAAGCCTAAGCCGGGCCCAGTGACTCTCTTCCTGCTGCCTTCTGATCTGGTTGTAGAACTCTCAGCTACTATTTCTGCCTGCATCTCAGCCATGCTCCCCTCCATGAGGATAGTGAATTAAACCTCTGAAACTATAAACAAGCCCCAGTTCAATGCTTTCTTTTTATAAGAGTTGCCATAATAATGGTGTCTCTTTATGGCATTAGTATACACACACACACACATACACATACACACACACAATTCACACCTAGAAAAGATTTACAACGTAACCCTGAAATTCTTCTACTTACTATATATCCAAAGACATTGCAACTGGAAGATGAAGAAACACTGGCCCCCAATGTTTGTTGGAACATCCACTGTTCGTTATATCAAAAAAAGAGAGAGAGAGAGAGAGAGAGAGAGAGAGAGAGAGAGAGAGAGAGAGAGAGAGAGAGAACTGACCAAAGTGCCTATTGACAACTAGATGAATAAGAAAAATGTGTATATTCACAATTGAATATTATATAGACATAAAAATAATTCTGTCATTTGAAGCAACTGAGGGCCAGGTCCTTAGTAAAATAAGTCAGCTATGGAGACAAATATCACATATTTTTGCTCACCTGTGAAGGCTACAGACTTGATCTCAAATAAATGGAGAGTAGAATAGTGAGACTTCCAGATGCTAAGAAAGGCATGGGGAGGAAAGGACAGGGAGGGCGTGGCTAAAGGGTTCAGGGGAGCAAAGTTATACAGCAACAACTTCTAAAGTTCAATGGCACAGTAGATAACACTGACAACAGTTAACTGAATGGTTCAAAATAGCTAGTGTAGAGGGAAAATCGCTAGTATAGAAGGAAAATCGCTAGTATAGAGGAAAAATAGCTAGTATAGAGGAAAAATAGTTAGTATAGAGGAAAAATCGCTAGTATATAGGATTTTGAATGTTCCCAACACTAATAGATGCTGTATGTCTAAGGAGGTAGGTATACCGTTAACTTGATCCTATCATTCTGTACTGTACTTATGTGTCAAAGCATCGAATTGTGTCCTAGAAACATAATTGCTGGCTGCTATAACAAATCACTACAAATACTTGTGGCTTAAAGCAATATGTCTTTATTCTCTAACTGTCCTGAAGACCAGAGGTCTGAAACATATTTGCTAGTGAGGGACTGGCAGGCCTGCAAGCCTTCTTTGGCATATGGTGGCCTCATCCAATCTCTGCTTCTCCAGCCATGTTCACTGGTCTTCTATACTCAAATCTCCCTCCATCTATGACTTCCAAGGGCATCTGTGGTTGCACCTAAGGCCCACTCTGAAACCAGAATAATCTCAAAACCCTTGATTTAGTTTAATCTCCTTGGCAAATATAATTAATTGTATATAATATACTATATATTATACTATATACTATACTATAATATAATATTATATATAATTAACAAGTCACAGGTTTGAGAGATTTAGCACGGGCTTTTGAGGAAATTTTTATTCAGACCACCCTGTCGCAGCAGCCACATAGGCAAAGCTCAAATCAAAAGGTCAGAAATATCTTTCTGTTGAGGCTAGTCTGTTGATGCTTTGTATTCAAATGCTAAAGTCTGTACCCCAAGATCCGGTTGCCTCAAGACCAGTGAATTCTCATGAATGCCAGCTTTTGTTGTACCAAGCTAAGTTAAGTGGTCAATAAAAGGCTAAAGCCCATGACTGGGCAATAGATAGAGAAAGGCGGGACTTGAGGATTGAGTGAGACCAAGGGGAGACGAAGGGAGGAGGCCACCATGAGAGGAGATCAACCAGGAATATGAAGTCAGGAGAAACAGCAAGAAAGGACATATGGGCAGGATAGAAGTTAGAATAGCTCCAAAATCTGCCAATCTAGGCTTACAGTTTATTAATAAAAACACCAGGATTGTTTGTCTTTTATATAGGCTCGATAGAAGATGTAATTCCATTTATAACCCCTCTCCCCATCTGTAGGAACGACAAAGCAAAGGTTTTCGGGGCATGGGAGGTCTAAAACACTGGGGACATTAATGTAATCTTTCACACAGTGGCAGGTCACAGAAAAGAGCTTGGCTTTGGCCAGGAAAGACGGCATTGGAACAGACTTGGGGGAAACTTAAATAGAGATCAAATTTCATCAGGAAGAAAGGAAGGAAAACATTACATTGATACTAAGAGTAAAAAATATATTAATTAATGAGTCATATTCAGCACCATGTGTGAGCTTTCACTCATGCTAGGTTCTCCATCTGCAGGGAGACCTGCTTCTCGAACACTCTCCACCCATGGCCCAACATACCTACGATGCTGTAGGAAAGGAAACAAATATGCATACAAGGTGGTGCTACGCCTCCTAGGGCTTTCGGTGAGAAGAGAAGCTCGGTGCATGGATTTCCACAGGCCGTACATTCCTCCGAGTAGCCAAGAGAGTGTGTGCAGAGGCTGAGCAGAAGGGAAATGTACTGGACCTCACTGGAAACCTCAGCTTCAGTAGGTTCAGTAGGTCTAGTACAGTAATGGAACCAAAGACAGAAGAAACATAAATAGGAAGGACACAGAGGTGAGTCACTGGTTTTTCAGAACACTCCAAGGGGTGGGTTTTCTTTTGTTTCAAGTAAGAGAGGAGAAATCTGGCCAACTCTAAAAGAAAATATCAGAAGAGAAAGATAAATAAAGCTAGGGAATGAGATGGTATGCAAGGACTTGAACTCACTAACCGTCTTTGCTTTGGCTTACTATCCCTAAGACTAGCATGGTAGCTGGGAACATGGCCCTGAGACCACTCTCCCCTCTTCCTTGGTCCCTGTGTGAGAACAGAGAGAATAAATCCTGGCATATTACTTTGACATTGTCCTCAAGTTCTCAGGGTTCCATTAGAAGCAGGTTTTTTGTTGTTGTTGTTTGGTTGGTTTGGTTTTTTTTGTTTTGTTTTATTTTTTTAGAGGGCTACAAGTGCAGGGATGGTGGGAGTTATCTCCATAGCTATCTTGCCTCGAACTAATTCTAATGAGGTGCCAGCTCATTAACAGGTAAAATGCTTTATTTGCTGTGGCTTCAAGTTCTTAATAGACAGTAAAACAGTGGCCTTGAGTTCATGCATTGGCAATATTCTTTTCCAGTTCCCTGTAGAATACTGTAAGGTATGCTGTCAGACACAGAAGAAATTAGGAGATAATTGGGAACAGATAGATCAGTAGATGTTCTAGGATCTCTGGTGATGGATGGAACCCAAGCTTATATCTCCAAACCTTCAGCCTCCATACCACTTCAGGTTTCAACTCAATTCGGTAAGCCTGTACAAGGACCTACTATGTGTCTGCCACTCTGCTGGGGATTAAAGAGATAAAAGTGAATAAGACTTAGTTCCTGGTCTTTATGTGGAGGTTGTAAAAAATAAAAATGAAAACAACTATATCCATCAGAATTGCATGTTCTGCCTTCATCAGACCCTGGACTACACAGAGGGAGAGGTATGTGGGGCTCCCTTGGAACACTGACAAGCTGAACAGAATCAGAATTTGTATCACGAAGGAAGAAGGAGAGAATACAGCTCTGGGTATCTAACTAGGCAGGACAGCAACAGCTGACTCACTGTTTGGGGACTACACCAAAAATGACAACAGAGGGTTACAGAATCAGAAAGAAAGCAGCCATTGATCATTGTGACCTTGGAATGAAGCAACTGATGCAGCAAGCTGAGACTTTCCTCGTGGTGGGGATGACAGTTGAACTAATCCTCCCTCTCCTAGCAAGAAAGAACAAGCAAGCAAGAGGAAATGCCACACACTTCTTAAACCCCAGGGCTTGGAACTAGCATGCCATCGTGTTCACTATGCTTTATCGGCCAACACCATGGTCAACCCTCAAACCAATAGGGGATAGTTTGCTCCACTCTATTAGTAGCAATTAGAAAAATCTAAGCTTTCCAAAGGGGTCTAAAACATGGAGGATGGTGATGTGACCTTCACACTAAGATGTGTCATTGAAAGCAGCTCTGTAAACAATGTAAAGAGTGAGAGAGTGGGAGGGAGGGAGGAAGAAGGACAGGTTGAGAAATGAGCTGGGATTATGACACCACAGATGTCCCACTTATTCCACTGGCAGTTGAAAAAATATCCTAAGTGGGGAGTGTATTAATGCAACTAACCTAGCAAACAACATAGCTTAGCAACACATAACACCGCAGAGTATCAGTTGTTTGCTCTCGTGATCTCATGGCTAACTGGGAGCGACAGGCTCAGGACTGCTGCCTGGCATCTCCTGAGAGCACCACACCACCTATCACCAGCCCAGGAAAAGATCAAAATTCAAAGTTCAGCTTCTACTGAGCACATATTGCTCTTGTACCTTTGTGAAGTCAAAATATTCTAAGGTAAGTCAGGGACCATCTGGGATTCGCTTAGGAGATGAGGACAGCTTGGTATTGGCAGTAGAGAAGAGCAGGACAAGAAAGATGTCTTAACTGCCTCTCCCTGGGAAGTGTGTTGGCTCTGAGAAATGACTAGATGAAAACCCAGCGATGCACACTGCCCAGGGGTATCGATTGAGCTGCACAGGGCTCTTAGTTGCTAACATTTCTTCCTCAGATTACAAGTGACATGACTGTTTATCTGCTGTCTTCCATCCTAGGCAGGATAATTCTTTGCTTGAAAAGTCTTATAGATGTACCACACAGCAAGAATCATAACAGAGCTATTGCTGAGGTTAGAAGGCATAACAGTTCTTTTACTTCTCCCTTGATAGCTTTCCCATGTATATCTCAGTCTGTGGTACTGTCTTGACCACACTTTATAACTCTGATTATATTTTTTCCTCACTATTCTGTGGGTGAGCCTTTTCCCATTAGATATCTTAGGTTTCCCAGTTACACAAATTCCTGCAACTTTGGTTGAATACAATTGATTGCTTGACAAATATTTATCATAAGCTCTCCTGTGTTTGTTCAGTCACCCTCACTATATCATACAGTCAAATCTTATTTACTATTTCCCACTTCTGAGGCACCTGTTGGACTCAGTAGCCATGTGCAATGCCTTGGGTAGATGATGATATGCTAGTTTGCCATTATTTCTAGTAGTGGTACTCTCAACCCTACTGTGCAAGCTCCAAAATCTACATCTCTGTGTCTGATGCAAAACGCTCTTCAGAGCTCCAACTCCTTTCAACTTTGTTGACTGCAATACACTTCTCTCTCTTGGGCTGGTTCCACACCCTGTTAGCAGCTCTCCTTGGCAGGTATCCCACAACTCTGGCATCTCTACCATCTTTGGGTTGCCAATGAAATCCAGGCTTCACCTTCATAGCTTCATGCAAACACCTCTTTGGGCCTCCATACGGAGATCCAATGTTTGGAACAGTTAGTGTGAGCCATGACAGAAGTTTGTTCCTACATTATTAAGTTGCCATAGTCAGTGTGCTATTGCTCAGAAAAGTCACTGTGACCAAACAACTCTTATAAAGGAAAACATTTTATTGGGGTTGTCATATAGTTTCTGAGATTTAGTGCATTATCATCATGGTGGGAAGCATGGCGGTATGTAGGCAGACATGGTGCTAGAGAAGTAGCTGAGAGTTCTACACCTGGATTGGCAGGCAGCAGGAAAAGCAAAAGACACGGGCCTGGCTTGAGGATTTGAAATTCCAAACTCCACTCCCCAGTGACACACTTCCTCCAACAAGGCCACACATATCTAAAAAGTTCACACCTTCTACTACCTGTCAGGTTGGCACCACTCCATAATGACCAAGAATTCAAATCTATGAGCCTCTGGTGGCCACTCCTATTAAAACCACCACAACTGTTAAATGTATTGGAGGGTTGGTATCACAGGAATGTTGGAGATGGGTTCAAATCCCAATCAGTCCACTCATCAGCTTAACAAGATATTAAAGGCACTGAAAATCATTGAACTGTGTATGAGATGAGAAAAATCACCATTTGCATGGCCTAGTGTTGTTAGGGTCGAGTAAGATAACACTGAACAGAATGTTCTAGATGCAGTAATGTGCACCATGCTCAGATTTCCTTTCCTTCTAAAACAACAGAAAAGATGACTTCCAGTTACGATTCTTTAAAAAGCAATACTTTTATTGTGCCTGACATTCAATTCTCAGCAGTGAAGTTGAGAGGGGTGTTAACAAGCACCCAGTTTAGAGAAGAGAATTCCAGATGGAATGGAATAGATGAACACTTAAAAATAAGAAGAAAGGGGCTGAGACATGACGCAGTGGTTAAAGTGCTTAATACACAAACACAAGCAGCTGGATTCAGAGCTCTAGCACACAGGTAAGAGTTGTGTGTGTCGGCACTTGGGTGTAGCCCCAGGGGAAAGGAATGGAGGTGGGTGGGACTGTCTGACTGAAATGATAAGCTCTGGGTTCAGCCCATTAATGAGGTCTCAAAAAAATAAAGTGGACAAGTAATTGAGGACATGACATCCAGACATCAACCTCTGGCCTCCACCCTTACCTGCTTGAGCAAGCCTAACACTACCTTGCAGGGAAACATTCAATGAGAACTAAGTCAGACTCTCAAAGGACAGATCTGGTCTGAAGGGCCAAGTCCTGAGGGCTTTTGCGGTCCTCATTGCTGTTGCTAGTTTCTCCTATGGTATCTGTCTTAGATCAAAATTCCTCTTCAACAAAAAGCACAAGATAAGAATTAAATGCTTAGAGTCTATTTGAGAGGTTGGATTTCCTGACACTGAGAGTAAAGGAAAATAGAATCAGAAGCCACATGACATGTAATACTGAGTGAGGGTTATACACTGTGTGAGGTCATGTGTGAGTTTGCATCGTGAGCTATGAAGAGATAGGGATGGTCACTTGTTCAGTGCATTTGTCTGTTCATGAAGGATGCTCCTAAGAAAGCATGTTGATAATCTGTGCCTTGGAACAGTCTGAGAGAGGAGGGGAGGGAAGGAAGACTTCAGACTTCCTATCATTTGTTGTCCGTTGGTAGAAATTCGACAGCTTGAGAAATTACCTTCCCTCCATTTCCAGGTTGAAACAATGTCCCCCTTGGCAGTTACTAGTAATGGTGTGTCATGCGCCTCACAGCAGTGGCAGGGGTATTAAAGTCTGTAAGTATGCAAAAGCTTAGCCAGACCACAGATCAACAGCCCAAGGAGAGGAACCAGATCCTAGACAGGCAATAATGAAACTCAGGCATGTAGTACCAAGCTGCAGAGTGTTTGTAGTGCCTTTCAGAGTGATGTCTGTGATTAGTGTCTCAGAAGAGGAGGCACAGTGTGGGAGAGGCTGAGGTGAACAATCAAGGGGGAACCAAGAGAATCAGAAAAGAAAAAATATAAGAAGTGTTCCATATATGCTTCTTTGTTTGCCGCAGACCCTCTGGGTCCCTGTGTCTGCATGGAACGGGGTCTCTCGACGTGGGTGGGCAAAGCGTGGATGAATGACAGACAGACGCACACAGGAGAGTTTGTGTGAAATCTGAATGTAATTTTTCAAATCGAACATCAGACTTTTTATGCAGAAGACAATAAGGAAGTTGGGTGACATACCCGCAAGGTACAAATGAGGTAACCGGATGCTTAATGACTCTTACACAGAACAGAGGAATGAAAACGCAAAGACTGGCAGGAACTGGGCAATAAAATAACTGAGACAGAGTCAGCCCTATCTAAGGTCAGCTATAGTCTTAGAAGCCAGGTGTGAGAACTTTTCACTCCTAGGGCAAGGGCTTTCACATCCAAGTCATGGTTCTAACTAGGGAGTTCCGTTCTAGCTAATCATCTCATGAATAATGCAATACTCTAAAACCACAGCCCGATCTGCTTCCTAAACCATTGTAAATTCCTGTAAATAGGTGTAACTCAGCTATAATCTTAAGCATCTATTCTGGTTTCCCCTACGGTCAGAAACTTCTTTCTTCCTAGGTGATGGTAGATTCCTGTGAAGGGCAGTGACCTAACTTTTACTCAAAGAGATAGTGTAATACCAGGGGCAGTACTGAATTCCAAGCCCAAGGTCTTGCCAAGGATGAACTAGGACTGTTGGAACACTAGCGGACGGCTTTAGCTATGTCAGAATTCAATCTTAAAAGGCACTTATGATAGGAATATTGAAAGAGAGCATGTGGATCCATACACTAGACTAACTCGGGAATGGGACGCAGGAATGAAAAATTACTGTATGGGTAGGGAATGCTAGACTCCAGGAGGAGAGCTTCCTTGAAACTCTTTTGCCTCATGAGTGACTTTTAAGCCTCTTGGCTTGTCCAGTTGACTCAACTGGAGAGTGTAGCATTTGTTGTCTTTTAAAACTGGCTAAACTGTGAGAATTTAAATAAATAAATAGACAGGTATATAGGATAGATAGATAGATAGATAGATAGATAGATAGACAGACAGACAGACAGACAGACAGATAGATACATAGATACATAGATAGAGATAGATAGATAGATAGATAGATAGATAGATAGATAGATAGATAGATAGATAAGCAGGCAGATAGGCAGATAAACAGGTGGGTAGAATGTGTTAAGTAGTCATGACTGCTTCCCCAAAGACACCCATGGTTCTATGCATATACCAGATGCCATCATTGCAGTATAAAGTCAGATATATATGTAGTCAGGGCATAATAAAGAGATACAATGGAGAAAGTGTCGCTGCTTTTGTAGGTAGGCAAAGGATTCCACTAATGAGGGCTGGACTCCTTCACCAAGTGGTGGATGTCACATCTCTAAGGAATTCTCACAATTGCTGGCCAGACATAAAACTAATGTGCCACAGAAAAGATAAAATCACCCAGAAAGGAACTAGATGACTCCTGAAGTCATCCTAGTTCAGGAGCTCTAAGTTCTTGTGATGTGTTGACAGCTGACCTCCAGAGACATAGAGCTCAGTTGGCAAGAAATTCTCATTAAGTGTGTAACTTGAGGGTCCCATATAAGCTGACAGTTTTATTTCAGTTTTGCTAAGACTGTATCTTAGACAATGCCCACTTATGTCACAAGCATATGCCTTTGTCATCAAAGTGACAAAATGCAAGGGTTACTTCATATCAGCAAGGACCAAGAGAAAATAAAATGACAGCCAGTCCAGCAACAAAATTGTAAAGATCTCTAAATTAGCCTTTTAAAACTGCATGACAATGCCTACACTTTTTATGTATTCAAAAAAAGTTAGAGCTGGAGAGATGGCTCAGTCAGTAAAGTACTTATTGCACAAGCATGAAGTCATGTGATAAAATCTTCAGCAGCCACATAAAAAGCCAGGCCCAGCAGTGAACACTTGTAATTCCTGTGCTGGAAGGAAGAAGCAAATGATCCCAGGGCTAACCGGTTAGCCAGTTTAACTAAAGCAGTCATCTATAGGCTCTGTGAAAGACTTTGTTTTAAAAAAATATTATTGTAGAGAACAACTAAGGAAGACATCAAATGTCTGTTTACCTTTGACCTCACAGGAATGTATACCCCACTCCTGGTACCAACTTCTGTCTTTAGTTACTTTTCTGTTTCTGTGAGGAGATACCATGTTCAAGACAACTCTTAAAAGAAGGAATTTAATTGAGGGCTTGCTTACACTTTCAGAGGG
Source organism: Mus musculus (assembly GCF_000001635.26). NCBI lineage: Eukaryota > Metazoa > Chordata > Mammalia > Rodentia > Muridae > Mus > Mus musculus. The sequence continues at coordinate 93,680,858 of NC_000074.6, forward strand.
TTAGTCCATGATCATTCTGTCAGGGAGTATGGCAGCAGATAAAAAGGCATGGTGCTAGAGAAGTAGCTGAGGGCTTTACATCCTGATCTGCAAGAAGCAGAATGGGGGTGGAAAGAGAGAGATTGGGCCTAGTGTGGGCTTTTGAGACCTCAAACTCCACTCCCAATGACACACCTCCTCTAGTGTGATAGGTCACGTTTATAGCTCTAGCACTACAGAGGCTAAAGCAAAAGGTTCATGCGTTGGAAGTCAGCCTGACTATATAATGAAGCTTATCTAAAAATAATAAAAGATATCAAATAATATATTTTAATATGTTAAGAATTATGCACTTTGTCAGACAAAAGAGCTTAGTATAAAATATCAATTCTTATTAAGTTAATCTATAAATTCAACGAATTCTAATTTTAAAAATGCAGACTACTTTGAAGAAATTTAACAATTTGATTATAAGATCCATGTTGAATAAAAATATACATGAATAACAAAATCAACTTTGAGACAAAGAGGAATTATCTGTACAATATGATGGTAAGATGTACTCTAAGTCAAAATATTTTTATAAAGATATGGAAACAGAGGCTGGAGAGATGGCTCAGTGGTTAAGAGTGCTTCCTGCTCTTGTAGAGGACCCAAGTTTAGTTCCTAGCACCATATGTGGTGGCTCACAACTTCCAGTAACACCAGTTCCAAGGGGTTCAACTCCTCTGACCTCTGTGGACACTTGCACTCATATATACACACCCATACTTATAAACAATTAATAAGAAAAGAAATCTTTAATTTCAAAGTGCACAAGAACAGAGTGATTGATGAAACAGGTTAGAGAGCTCTGAAAAGAATTCCAGAAAATGAGAAACAACCTGAGCCAGGGAGAAGAAACCCTAAGAAATCAGAGGGAATATGAGAACTAAAACCGAGGAAATGCAGAAAGAAAGGGATGGTGGTTGGGGGGACGACTCAAGCCATTGTTCTGCATAATCTGGGCATACAGTTACTTCTGAGTTAGTAAAGAAAAACAAATTTATGCTCCCCTACTGAAAATAGGATCAGAATCTCATCCTTAAATGTGACAGCCACTCCCAGGGACAAGGCAGGTACCATTTAAGTTTCTCAATTTGAAATCAGTATCAAAGCCGGGCGGTGGTGGCGCACGCCTTTAATCCCAGCACTTGGGAGGAAGAGGCAGGTGGATTTCTGAGTTCGAGGCCAGCCTGGTCTTACAGAGTGAGTTCCAGGATAGCCAGGGCTACACAGAAAAACCCTGTCTCGAAAAACCAAAACCAAAACCAAACCAAACCAGAACAAACAAACCAAAACAAACAAACAAACAAAAAAAAAAACCCTCTGATTTTTCTAGTTAGTTTACCCATCTGTATGGTCAGGGGCATTAGGTTTCACAAGATTGCTCAGTGTTCATTCCTCTGGGGTGGAGGAAATTGCTCAGTAAAAAGGCTCCCAGCTGACTGGTGTACTTACAAAGATGACTCTTGTCCTATCACCGAGGACCTGGGATTTAAACAGAAACAGGAAGTGTACTAAAGTCATATCACTTAAGACTCCATTAACTTTCTTTCTACTGCATAGCTTGGAGGTTTGATTTTTTTTAAAATAGAGAATGTTAAAAAGTTTAGCTGGAACTTAGATGCCAGCCTCCACCCTTTGTCCTGTGTCTTCTGTATTTTTGTCTTGTCTTGTCTTGTCTTGTCTTGTCTTGTCTTGTCTTGTCTTGTCTTGTCTTGTTACTGGGACTCTATGGGACTAAAATCGAAGATAGCCAGGAGCCAAACACACTATCAGTTGAAAATACAACCAGATCTCAGATTCCCATTTCAGGACTTCCCATCTTACCCTGAAGCTATCTTAGAATCAGCCAAGAGTCTCTTTAGCCCCACACACTAACTACATAGACTCGTGAGCAGAAATTAAAATCATATTATAATCTGTATTCTCCCTCAAAAGTATATCTCCTAGTCCATGGCATGTTTAGTGAGTTTATCAAGGTGAAGACCCCAGTCAAGTGTGCTTTAAAAATTCTGCTGATGCTCCAGCTGGCTCTCTGACCTTCCCCAGAAAATTCCTCTTAGGAATTAGTGAGAAGCTTCCACTCTGCGCGATGCTTCCTCCCCATCCCAGTAACCAAGAAAGCACTCACCTGTGTTCAAGCTTGGTTCTACTCAAGATGGTAGAGTAGAAATTCTAGAGTTGAAAGATGACCCGGAGGTAGGCCATCATGCAAACCCCTCCAATTTTACAGGTGGGGAAACTGAGGCACACGAACAATCAAGAGGTCCAAAGAGAAAAACCTGCAGGGTTGCAAGTGCTCTGATACCCTTCAGTGTCCTTGCCATAACTGTAAGCAACCTGATGCTATCAGAAGCAAAGGGCTTAACCAAGTGAAATCAGCCACAGAAATCCACTCCTGGTTCTGTTATGTTTTTTTTTAATAGTTTATAAAGATGCTGCTGGTCCCCACCCATGTTCTGGGAGGCATCATAACTTCAACACGTTCCAGCCCAGTTCCAACTGCCCTTGTGTGCCTCTTCCCCCATCTGCCTTAGCCTGGGTATCATCAACCTCTTGGGCCGGGATATTAAACCCCTGGTTTCCAATAAGCCTGCGATCAAAGATCTGCAGAAAGTGACGCATTCATACACTGGCCTCCTCCCCGCGGGAGACTTTAGAGGTCTGCTTTCTACTCTGGTTCAGTTTCCCCGCAGGATTAAGCTCCAGTTGTGCACGGAAAGTAGCTGGCCCCATAAACAGCCTTTCTAGCTCCTTCCGGTTCCCATCTTACTCTCTCCATTTACCCTCCTGAAAGTATTTCCTATGACTCCCATACAGATACTCGTACTTAGGTTCGTGCCTCAGGGCCTATGTCTAGAGAACCCAAAGAATGACTCTTTTATGAAATGTGAATTCCTTCTAACCTTGGGAACAAAGTGTACTCTCAGGTAGGCTGAGGTGTGTTACTGCAACAGAAAGGAACTTAACAACTTAAAAAACAAAACAAACAAACAAAACATTCTCGCAGTCTGGGTGAGTTCTCAGTCTCCAGAAAGCCGTTCTGGGGTTCCTGCCCCTTGCATCACGTGGCTCTAATGTCTTGAACCTAGTCTACGCGGATGGTGGAGGAAAGTGAAAGCAAATGGAAATTTCTGAGACTTGCTTAGAGCCAAGGCTTTAAGCAGTACAAACATTGTCTATTACTTCCTTCAGCCTTGTCCTGGACACAGGTCAGTCATGTGACCTGATTTCAATCAGGAGACCAGGCTTTATAACACTTTGTGCGTCTGGGGGAAGTAAGGAGCTTACTGCAAACACTCTCGTCTTTATGACCGGCTTTCGGCGCATCCAACTGGAACTTAGGATTGTGGACTCTGATTGGCAGGGCATCACCCCACTCAAGGAGAAGTGTTGCTCAGCAACAGTAACCTTCCCCAGCCTTTTCTCCATCTCCTGAAACTTCATCTCCTGCCCATTCTACTTACAAGCCTTGGATAGCTTTCAGTCGTTCACTTGACGTATAGTATTTGAATACCTTCTACGTGCCAAACCGAATGCAGGTCATTAGAGAAATGCCAGTCGCTAAAGTGAGCGATGGTTTTGGCTATAGAAATAAATGCACTGGGAGCTAGGATCTATGTGTCCAGCTCTCTTGGGAGCTCTGGGCCTTCCTCCAGCCCTGCTAACTCTGGACTATCGCTAAGCTTCACTCTCAGGGTTCTACCAGGGTTCTCCATTTCCTTTGAGATAAGCATCTCTCAAAACCTTCTACAAACCTACATGCTATCCAAATATTGCACCATTATTCTGACTCACTCTGACTCACTGGTCAGCACACTATGGCCCACAAACCAAATACCGCTCTTCTGCACCTATTTTTTTTCCTAGCCTGTGAGCCATGAATATAATTTTTTTCATTTCCAAATGGATGGAGAACACAATCCAAAGAGAAATATTATTTCAGGACATGTGAAATTCTATGAAATTCAAATTTGCCTGTCCATGATAAAACTTTAAGTCAAGCTATTAAAATACAACTATGCCCATCCATTTACATATTATCTGTGGCTGCTTTCACATGCATCGGAAGAGTTGAATATTTCCTGACAGGGACCATATGGCTCAACTGATTATGATCAGGACCTTTACAGAAAAAGTCTGACGACCTCTGTTGTAACTAAAGATTAGTATTTTCTTCAACTATGAATGAAGGCAACAAACCACTGGACCTGTGACATTTTTACCAACAGAATGTTCAAACATCTTCAGGTATTATGTGTCTTAAGATGTCACTTTAAACCATTTTTAAAAATTAGAACAATTGTTGCAGCATTGACTTCTTCTCATTTTTATAAAGGATCTCACGCAGTCCAGTATAAGTTTTCTGCACAGCCAGGGATGACTATATATACACATTAGGTGTGCATTCTATCAGCCAAGCTATAATACCACACCTACTATTTTATCTAGCCACTTTAAAATGTTAAAAATAAATAAGTAAATAAATAAATCAGTACAGGCTGAGATCAAGAGATCAACTTAGTGATGGAGTGTTTGCTTAGCATCCTAAATCCAGTCCATAACATGCAAAGATAAATAAGTCACATAAACATACCTGATTATAGCATAGAGTTGAGGGGCTGTTAAACATTTCTATAACCATTTCCAATCTGATTGCAATCTTACATCTTTTGGTTCTGAGCATCTGAAAAGAATAAAATATTTCTCTCCTTAGACTCGTTAACACGTGTCTGAGAACTTGGGGCATAAGCTCAGGAGGGCCACTTCAGTCCAGAAGGTTAAGCTACACGTGTCTCAGAACTTGGGGCATAAGCTCAGGAGGGCCACTTCAGTCCAGAAGGTTAAGCTAGCCTGAGCAGCATCATGAGATTCTGTCTTGTTAAATAGTTCCTCTGCAAGAGGAAGAGAACTCATCTGTCAGTGACCCGATTCTCTCCAGCCATGGCCAGCGCCACACACCAGGCTCAGGTCATCTCTCTGCATCCCGACTAATCGCTGGGAGTCCAAAGTGTTTCCAGAAGCACAGCTTTTGTGAGCTCTCTGATTCCATGTTGTTACTTGACATTTGGAATTATCAGCCAAACTCATTTCTTCCCTCCAACCGCATTGTGGTTCCCATCATTGCCTGGGTCATAGTACTCCTGCCGTGCCCTTTGACCTTAGTATCTTTAACCTTCCAGCCACCTTTATCCAGAAAGACTCTGAAGACCTTTAAGACTAGAATCCACGGACTCTAACAGAGACCCTGGAAGTTCACTTTCAGGATAGAATTGAAGAGGAGTAGCAATGTCAAGGCCCAGAGACTGATGTCCCAAATGGATTCCACCTTCAGGAACATTTCCGAGACAAACAGCATCTTTATTCAGCGAATCAGTGTTCCCTGGACAGCTGACACTCACAGGGAGTTTGTTTGTTTGTTTGTTTGTTTGTTCTTCCTAGGGCAGGCCAGGCTTTCACTGGCCCAAGCTTCACCATACACAATAGGTATTGGATATAAAAATCTCCACTTGAAAATGATAAAAGGGTCAAGGGAGTACTTTCAAATGGTCAAATGACTACATCAAGCTAAATACATAGGGAACTTTCAAAATAAATATGGGCCATATCAGTGATTACACACAATGCTCAAACTGGTAATGTATGTGTATTTATATGTGTGTGTATTGATTTGTATATGTGCATGTGTTTGTATATATGAGTATGTTTGTATATATTGATGTGTATGAATATATGTGTACGTGTATATGTGTGAATATGTTGATGTGTATTGATGTCTATGTATATGTTGATATGTGTGTGTGTTTGCATGTGTGCATGTATGTGCATGTGTGTTGATGAGTGAACATGCCTGAACCTGGTGTGCATGTAGAGGTCACAGGCCATCTCAGTTATTGGTCCTTCCCTTCTACCTTGTTTGAGTTGGAGCCTCTTGTTTTCTGCTGCTACACATGCCAAGCTAGCTGGCCCAGGAGCTTTCAGGGATTTTTCTGTATCTCTCTCCTACCTCATCACAGGGGTTATCTAATAGCAGAGATTGGCAACCTGAGGAAGTAGGCTGTTGTTGACAGAGAGCCTCCTCTGCCCTCCACCCCCAATTCTATAGTAACAATGTCTTCATAGATCTCAGTGTCTTTCTGGAAAGGAGAAACTCCTAGAAAGGTCTTGAATAGAAATTGAACTTGGTGAACATTAAGGATGACCAGGTGTGGTGGCACCTTTAATGCCAGAACTTGGGCGATAGAGGGATGTAAACCTCTATGAATTTCAGGCCAGCTTAGTGTACATATAAAGTTCCAAGGCAGCCAGAGCCACATAGGGAGACCATGTCTGAGGAAGAAAGAAAGAAAGAAAGAAAAGAAAGAAAGAAAGAAAGAAAGAAAGAAAGAAAGAAAGAAAGAAAGAAAGAAAGAAAGAAAGAAAGAAAGAACTTTTTTTAAATTCCAGCATCCCAAAGGATGGTGATGTAGCTCAGTTTGTGCCTGCCTCACACTCACCCAGAAGTTGACAAAGAATCTTATGCTCCACCTTAGGTGAATCATTTTTGAGAATGTTACCCATGATTGTCATGAACATTCTCAGTCTTGGAAGGGTAAGGACAGGGGGCTCTAGACTCAGGGACGGTCAAACACCCATGGGATTCCCTAGGAAACCCTAAAACTACTGAGATGAGCTGCTCTGCTGCTCCCATGGCCTTAGGTTCTGCCCCACAGGCTTTGCCATTTGTCTCACTAAAAGACTTCAAGTAAATCTTCATTTCTTCATGATCAGATTTTCATCTTCTTTTGCTTTGTCTTCTGAGACTGGTCGACTGATCTATGTAATCCTGGCTGTCCTGGAACTCACTATATAGATCAGGCTGGGCCTTGAACTCGCAGAGATGTCTTCACCTCTGCCTCCCAATGGGTGGGCTTACAGGCCCGCCCCACCACGCCCAGCTCAACTTCAATCTCTTTGAAACTGGCCATCTAAACAGATGCTCGAGTCTGTTTGTTTGTACTCTGACCTGAGTGATGCTGTTCCTGTTTTGTTGCTTTTATGGACACCTTTTCCACTTCTCACTTCGCCCCACCAGTTCTGTAAAAGAGAAAAGAGAACAAGAAAGTTAAGGTGGCTTCCCAATCTGCAGAGTCTCTAACAGAATCTCAGGAAGAAGGGATGTTGCAAGGTCACTGGGTGAGTAGGCAGGTGGTCCAGTTCCATGGCTTGCTGCCTGGGGCACCTTCCACGGACTCCTTAAATTCTGACAATGTTCAGCCACCCGGTATTTCTTGCATCACCTGCCTGAGTTCTGGCCTCACCCGTTCTTGTGAGAGCAGTGTCTCGTGGATAACACAAAGTCACAACCACAAAGTGGGATATTGCTACAATAAGACACTGATGCGACTTTAAAGATGGACTAATTGGCTGGTAGATAATGAGCCTGAAAGTGGGTAATAATACCGTGCACTAAAGGGGATAATAGTATTGATCTGCCTGCCCAGGCCTGTTGGGAAGATTGGCTCACTGGCAACTGTAGAGATCTTCACCACCACGGAGGAACATAAATGATAGCTCATCTGAGATCCACCTCAGCCCCTTTGGGATGCCTCTTCTTGGAGTGGGTTAAATGCCTGTCTGGATGCTATGGCAACCAACGTCAGCAGCCTGACAGAGTCTTCACTCCTGGACTCCATGTGAAGTTCTATATTTTTGACTCAATCATAAAATAAAGACTTGTCTTTCTTTAAAAAGGAAAAGTTCGGTGAGAAAACATTTGGCTCTCAGGCTCCTCTTAGGAAAGAGGGGCACAGAGAAGCTCCCGGATGCCTTCAAAGATATCAACTATGTTCAGCATTCTTGCCTGTCACTTCAGAAACCATAGACAGAAAAAAATCACCCTAAAACAATTAAAGATGGCCAACAGAGACTCAGCATAGTGGGGGTGGCAGACAAGCCACCCAAGAGGTATGAATTTAATGGTTCTGACTTAAAAGTTCTCTTCACTACCATTAAAAAACAAAACAAAACAAACAAAACAAACAAAACGCCCAGCTCCCTCTCACCCTCACAAGGACAGGGTTCCATGGGCTGTTTACACAATGTCATTGTGACAGTAGTGCTATCTTACCAATGTTCTGAGGTTTGTGTGGGCACCGTGTGGTCGCCAAGCAAGGCTTCCTGATTTCTGCTAATATTTGTGCTGAGCCATGCACACCCTGTCCCAAGTCACTCGTGAAAAGCAAACAAATGAATGAAATGATTTGTTCAGGGTCACATGGCTTTAAAAGTGGAAGCAGCAAGATTGCCCCAGCGCCTCCGGCCTCGAGCCTACAACTCTGTCTGCTCTTGCATCCTGCCCTCCACTGCTATTGTGTTTGTTCTCCTTTCTCTTTGCGCTAACCAGCTAAGCTAAGCACGCACTTAGCCATAGAAACTGCCCAACCAGCTAAGCTAAGCTAAGCACACACTTAGCCATAGAAACTGCCCAACCAGCTAAGCTAAGCTAAGCATGCACTTAGCCATAGAAACTGCTCGAGGAAGACTGTTATGGAGGCAGGAGATTCTTCTGATGGTACCCAGGGCAGCTCAGCCTTGCCAGTGTCCTGAGAATACCTCTAAGAACACATGGGAGTCTTTTGTCAGAAAAAAATTGAAGTTCACCTTGGAATTCTAGGTGCCTGCATGTCCCTCCCATCTCCTCGGCTCCTTCTTCCTCAAGGCATTTTTAAAAAAGAAAGATTTAAAATTGCTTGAAAATTGAAGCAAGATTGCCTGGTTATTGATTCCGATTCTGCCAGATCTGACTCAGAGCTGTCTCCCCTGCTACTGCCACCGGCTCTGATGGCTGAAGAGGGATTTTGAGGATTTGGTTTATAATCAAATGACCCAAGAATTCTTCCTGCTTCCCCACTCCAACACAGAGAAATGTAATATTTTCCATTCCAGCTCAGCCCTCGCTGCCAGGATGGTAATTGAGATTTCAATTGGTCCCCCTGCTTTCAGAAATTCTGCTTAACATAATATCTCTAGCTATTTCTTTGCTTTTGTTTCTTAACAGAAAGCAATAAACAACATTTGAACAGCCACAGCATAATGGGGTAGGTTTACCCAGCAATGTGACAGATAAGCACAATGATACTGGCCCTGGAATCACTGGTACTGGGGCTGTGGTGAGGACTGTGCTGTGGCAAAGAAATCCTATATCTTATGTCGTCTTCCTCATAGAAAAGAACCCGGCTCTGTTGGATCATATAAGAAAAAAACAGATATTAAGTAAACAATACAATACTTAGAATAGCAGTCTGCTTGTGTGCTAAAGGGCTGGAGAAATAATCACACAGACCTGAATCTACCTATTTTCTAGGCTTCTTTTAACAAAATTTCTCTGCTTGGTTTCTATGGAAACTGGAGAGTGCATATGAGCTAGAGATGCTCAGTAGTCCTTCCCAGCAGATGTGACCATTGCGGATTTCTCTAAGTGATGTCATATTTTAACCACTAAGATTAAAAGAAAAGAAAATTATCCATACATCAGTGATGAGAAAGGTCAGTGCTGACAGTCGCTATCTGCTGGACACTTGCTGTGTTCTGGAACAATATTAAACACTTACATACCTTAACTCAGTCCTCCTTGGGGATTTGATATCTTTAAGAACCACTCCGGTTACCTCCAGGAAAATGGAAACATCTTCAAATTTTTCCAATATACAGAATTGAATAAAAGGATACAGTTGTGGCAGAAATTCCGAGAGCCCTGAAGTCATGAGGCAACTCGGAGAGGAGGAAACTTGGGAAATGCCATCAACCCTGAGGCTAGGGAACCAGTGCATGAAGACAAAGTCTGTGATGCTCAAAACGTGGAACCAACCAACATTAGACACAACTACCGTGAAGACTGCACATAGAAGCTGAGACCGTGGATACAGGCTATTTGATAGACATTGGTGGAAATTACAGCCAGCTCACCACATGAACAAGAAGGGATGCCTACCTTCTCTCTTTCGCCTTTTCAAGTCCTGACCAGGTCCAACCCCACTTAGCTTGTAAGATCGGGCATGCTCAGGGTGGTGTGTGCACAGACCTGACCTTCCCTCTCTGTTGCCTGCCTATCTTATGTCAAGGCTTCCTATTGGCTAACCCTGTATAAGGGGTCAGATGACCAGAGGTCCTGGGAAATGAGCTCTCCCAAGAGAACAGAGAAATTCAGGAATGGACTCAAAGACAAACCAACAGTTAGTTGACTTGCAGAGTTTTACCACACCTCTTTCATGGATGAGAAACTGAGCACACAGATAATTTTCTATTAAACAAAACGTATTAGCAAGGTAATTGTGCATGCCACTAGTCAACCTATGCTATTTTTCTAAAGAAGACTACTTCTACATGGCACTTCTACATCATATGCCCTTCACATAAACAAGCTCAACTAAACGTCACTTGGAAGAGACTGGAGTCTGAAAGCTACCCATCTGAGGGGGGAGGGTTCTAGGCATTTATGTGTAGTTACAATTCTAAACAATTCATCCTGATGAAGCCAGTCATAAAGATATGAAAAAGACCATTGGGTTACTGGTAGCATAGATTTGGGAGTTTGGGGGAGACGCTCTTGAGGAGAAACCTCACCTCCTATCCCATCTGCTGGAGGACTAGACTGTGAGTCTAGTGAGTTAGACTTGCATAGATGATGGCAGGGAAAGAGTAAAATGCTCAGTTCCTATTTTTTTCTCCTCATGCTTGACCATCTGCTACTGCTAAACTAGCTAGAGAGCTACGTAAGGGGAAAGCTAAGATTTCTGTGGACTTCATCTTTTCTCTGGAGTGGGGTGAGGAAACTCATTCAGCTGGAGACACCTTGTCAAACATAGAGAGAACTGTTCCATCTGATAGGTCTTGAAGGCATTTGTATTTTAAGACAGTATAAAAAGATTTTTTAGTTGCCACCAATGGAAGGGAACCTTTTCTGATAAATGGCAACATTTGTTTTCCTTTCAATCCGTGCTATCTGTGGAAGAACTCCTGTTTGGTAAGGTCAGCTCTATCTACATTAGAAGATGAATCCACAAGTGTCTTAGTTAGGGTGAAACACCATGACCAAAAGCAAGTTAGGGAGGAAAGAGCTTACACTTTCACATTGTAGTCCTTCTCTGAAGGAAGCCAGGGCAGAAACTCAAACAGAGCAGGAAGCTGGAGGCAGGAGCTGATGCAGAGGGCAGGGAGGAGTGCAGCTTCCTGACTTGCTCCTTTTCATTATAAAGTTATATAAGCATGGCCAGTAACGACCAAGTAACACAGTAGAAACAGTTCAGACAGTAAATGTCTGAAAATATCTTCTGGCAAAGGGCAAAGCTCTTAATCCAAAACCTTTAAATTTAGTCTCAAGTAGAACTTTATTTATTTATTTGTTTGTTTGTTTATTGAGAAGGGAAGAAAGCAGCCACATTCTTCCCCAAATTATCACAAGAATAGTCTCTAGACCATATAATAATATTCTCCTCTGAAACCTCTTGATCCAGGCCTCCACAGTTCAAATCACCCTCAGAACCACTGTCTTCCGTGCTCCTACTTGTATGGTCCACTAATCCCCACTAAAAGCCTTCAACTGCTTTCCTAATCCAAAGTCCTAAAGACCACATTCCTCCTAACAAAAAGATCATGCCTGTCACAGCAATTCCCGACCCGCTCCCCACCCCCCTCCAAGAGTCCCTGGTACCAAGTTCTGTTTTAATTAGGGTTTCTCTTGCTGTGAGGAGGTGCTATGTAATTGAGGCTTGTTTATAGTTCATAGTTTTAGTCTATTACAGTCATGGTGGAAAGCATGGTGGCATGCAGACAGACATGGTTTTGGAGAGGTAGCTGAGAGTTCTACATCTGAATCCACAGACAGCAGACAGAGAGAAACCATAAGCACTTGAAACCTCAAAGCCTACTCCCAGTGACACACTTCCTCTGACAAGGCCACACCGACTCCTACAAGGCCACATCTTATCATAGTAGTGCCCCTCCCTATGAGACTATGAGGGCCATTTTCACTCAAACCACCACAACAGGATGTTCTGTCTTCCTTCCCAAGAAATCTAAGGTTAATAACCCACAAAGGGGGATGTTTTTATCCCACTGAAATCCAAACACTATTCAGGAAAAAAAAAAAAAAAAAGATTTAGCTTTCTCCTTGCAGGTATGGGGCAGTTTGAACCAGCAACCTAACTTGATCCCAGAAAGCAAGCAACTTCTGGGACTGAGTTAGACAGCATACAATTCCCCCACCAGTCCTTCAATGTGTGCCAGAACTACTGAAGTCAAAAGTTGCTTTGCTAAAACAGGAATGGATGTTTAAGGATAAGGGAGACCCACTCTCTCACATTGATGCATAACACATTTAAGGACCAGAGAGGACCTTTTAGGTCCTTCCACATGACTGACTGACTGACTGACTGACTGACTGACTGACTGACTGACTAATGAGAGAGAAAACCCACAGCCTCTACCTTCCCTGAGTTTCCTTCAGGGCTACGTCCAGTTGTGTAGAGTCTGATATGGATGAAGACCAGGGGAACTGTGGGTGCCACTTAAGAATGAAGCTCTTATTCACTCAGAAACAGAAAAGAGAGGCTGGTGCCGCTTTTGAAAGCTGACAAATGCCGAAAACTTCATACAACCTTGAGGGTAAAACTTTTGATAATGACCTGCTGACACACCTTTATAATGTGTTTTCCTCTGTTTTTGTGCTTTCAACTATGCCTTCATAAGACAACAACTTTTAAATTTTTTTCTATTAATCATCAGAAAAATGAAAAATACAAAGACAGCCCAGCCACTTTAGCCTAGCTGGCCAAATTCACTTTCCTACTCTTGATAGAGTTCAGAAAAAAATTTCCTTCAGCATTGTGACTTGATATTTATAGCGAGGTATCCATTCTTAGGGCTGTGGTCAAATATGGAAAATCCTCTAAGGACTCTCTTTTCCATGTGAGCTAAGCGAGTTTAGAATACTTGGTGTTTTCTCATGATGTGATTAATCTTCAATTCACTCTGAGAGAGCAGTACCCACCAATCACTTGTTGATGTACTTGTTTCTGTACACTGGATGACCTGGCCCCGAGGACAGTAGGAATTTCCCTAGATGCTGCAAGTGTGCCCACTGCACTCAAACCAATGTATCTGCACCCAGGTTCTGCTAGGGAGCACAGTGGATCTATTCATGGTCACAACAAAGCCACATGATAGAACTGAACTCTGACAAGGGGAGAGTTGGCATGAAAAGGGGCAGCAGACCTCAGACTTTAATGAAAATACTTTTCCTTGGCAAAGTTCACAAAACATGAGACCTTGTATAGACGCTGCTGGAGCTCCTTCCAGGTCCTTGAGTGGGAATTCTGCAAGCGAGTTAGCCTGAAACTTAAATCTAAACTTCTGAACTCATCATTGCCATAATTGCTATTGTTGTTGTTGTTGTTATTATTTATTGATAACTATATGAACTTGGAACACAACAGGCCATCAGTGTCCCATCATCTTGATCACTAGAAGGCTTCCTGGAGGAGGTAGGCTGGGTTTTGGAGACTACTATTTTACTTTAAACACTGTGTCTAGTTTTTGTTTTGTTTATTTTGACTTTTTTCTGGCAAGGATATATATAACTACAAACTGTCAGGATATAGAAGTCAAGGTGAGGCAGAGGATATTTGATTCATATTTGCCATGGCATTCAGACATGAAGGAACAGAGTTTGATGGTTAAAATAACAGGCAAACCAATTTAGTTACTGAATGGATAAGATTGACATATTTTCTGACTTTGTTTTGGTTTAGACCATGTTTGTTTTTTAAAGGAAATAAGAAAGAACTACAAACCTATTTGTTTAGGGTATTTTAGTTTCTGATCATGTTGGTAAAGCGATCTGTCTGCCTGCATCAAATTATTCTATAGAAGAAAGCTTCCTTGGTGTATACACAACATCAAAGTTAAATCTTTCTTCCTCAGGCTAGTGAAAACTAGAGCTTTCTTTTTTCCCTTGTGGGAAGCTGCTCATCTTAACCCACTGAACTGATACACACACACACACACACACACACACACACACACACACACACACACACACACAAATGAGACCGAGGAGGGAAAGTCTAGATTTTCCTATGACAAATTGTAATAGGAGGAAGATCTGGGACAGAGGACAGATTCCTACTACAAGTAGCATGCAAGGCTCCCAGAAGGTGAACAGGGTACCAAAGCACCCCATAAGCCAGCATCGATCCCTTGCCCACAGTGAGCCCTGAGAAGATGTGTTCACAAAGATGCCACCAGACCTAGGGTGGAACAAACATGTGGTCTTGATTGAATCCTGTCCCAGGGTGACACTAGCAGGTCTCCCAGTTGCCGAGTCCATGACTCTTCCTCTCTTCTTGGGTCTAACACTACTGTGTAAGCCAGTGCCTTGGGCTGAGGATGGGAGAGTCCTTGTTCCATGAAGACAGAGCTGTGGACATCCTCCCTCCCTTCTCAGCACCGTAACTTAGTATAGATGACAAGACAACCCAGCCAGATAACAAGGCATGAAAACTGGACCTCTCAGCCCTGTACAAGCTGAACTTTCTGCTGGTATCAGTTTCTCCCTGCAAGAGAAACCACACCTACAGCCAAGTCTGCATGCTTTCCTTCTACCCTATAGGCAGAAGTCCACCTCTTTACCTATCCACAACTCCCACAGGGGTTTTCCAGATCTGGCCATAATGCTCACACCTTCTTCATGACTCCCCGTTTGTTTTAGGAAATGAAAAACAAGGTTCCTGGCACAGCTGTGTGAATAAAGTATATAGACGGTCCCTGGGGAGTTGAGGGTCCTCAATGGATCATAGTCGGTCATGTCCTTGTCCACTCTCCTGGTTTCTGTTGCCATCGAATCTGCACTCTTTAAACATTTGCTGGACACAATAGTTAATGCTCATCGTCAGACTGACCAGATTTGAAATCACATAGGAGACACACCTCTGACTGCCATTGAAAGAGGCTCCAGAGACTTTCAACAGTAGAGGGTGGACGGATCCTGA
Organism: Mus musculus; assembly: GCF_000001635.26. Taxonomy (NCBI): domain Eukaryota; kingdom Metazoa; phylum Chordata; class Mammalia; order Rodentia; family Muridae; genus Mus; species Mus musculus. The sequence continues at coordinate 93,695,911 of NC_000074.6, forward strand.
GTGTGAGCGGTACCACCCCATGGGCTGAGGTCCTGGACTGTGTTAGATGGGGAGGGGAGGAAGCCAGCAGAGTATCAGAGTTTGTCTCTCTGCCTCCTGGTTGAGGACACACGTGACCAGCTGTCTCACATGCCTGACACTAATCCTTCCTCATCACGGTGGGCGGCACCTTCTAACTGTGAGCCAAAATGACCCCTTATTTCTAATTTACCAACTCTGTCAGATGTTCTGGTCACAACAATGAGAAACGTGAGTAATACAGTGGATAAATGAACAGATGACATTTTAGGGTTAAGGGAGAAGATCCAGGCACAGCTGTGGGGAAAGAGTGTATAGGCTCTAGGGACCTTGGAGGGTCCCTGTGATCTAGGGTCATCTTAGTAAAGGCTTTCATAAGACAGGGGGCTGTATGCGCATGCTGACATCTAACTATGCCTGGGAGCTCTTGATTAGGGGCTGGAACCCTACCACTCACAAGTAAGAGATACCTTGGTTTAAGAAGGAAGGAATTGATGGCTTCACTTGGGTGCAAAGGACACTGAATTGACTCACAATAAAGGAAGAAATTCAAGAAACCAAACCCCAGAATGGGAAATAGAACCCACTAAGGACCCAGAAATCCCTCTTCTCCTCTCTCCTCTCCTCTCTTCCCTTCCCTTCCCTTCCCTTCCCTTCCCTTCCCTTTCCCTTTCCCTTTCCCTTTCCCTTTCCCTTTCCCTTTCCCTTTCCCTTTCCCTTTCCCTTTCCCTTTCCCTTTCCCTTTCCCTTTCCCTTTCCCTTTCCCTTTCCCTTTCCCTTTCCCTTTCCCTTTCCCTTTCCCTTTCCCTTTCCCTTTCCCTTTCCCTTTCCCTTCCCTTCCCTTCCCTTCCCTTCCCTTCCCTTCCCTTCCCTTCCCTTCCCTTCCCTTCCCTTTCCCTTCCCTTCCCTTCCCTTCCCTTCCCTTCCCTTCCCTTCCCTTTCCCTTCCCTTCCCTTCCCTTTCCCTTCCCTTCTTTCCCTTTCCCTTCCCTTTTCCCTTTCCCTTTCCCTTTCCCTTCCTTTCTCTTCCCTTTCCCTTCCCTCCTCTCCCCTCCCCTCTAGTCCTGTCTCTTCTCTTCTCTTCTCTTCTCTCCTCTCCTCTCCTCTTCTCAGCTTTTCTTTTCTTCCCAGTTCCCCATAGATAAATCTCAAACACCTCCATTTTCTCTCTCTCCTCTTTGTACTTCATTTCCACTGTATCTATTTTAACCTCATTCTATTTTACATCAGAGAATTTTTCTCCATATATCAGAGAAAATAGCTCCTAGCAACTCTAGACAAATGCTTAATGTTTTCGAACTAAGAAAAAAAACTAGCTTTATACATCCAACTGAGATATTCCGCAAGAAGCACCCAATTAGGCCTGGATTCTGTGCACCTCCCTTTGGAGAATCACTGTGCTCAGGCATGTCACACAAGTCTTGGCCAAACTGTGTGAAGAAGGAAACGAGCCATCATTACTGACAGCTCTGTCTCGGCAATGTGGATGTTTGAAATAAGACCTTTGGCAGTTTGCCCCACTAGCAAAGGAAAGAGCAGCGAGGAAAAGTCTTTCTGGGTGATGGGAAGCATAGAAGTGATTACAGGTATTACATCAGTGTGGGACAGTACCAAGGGACGCCTTCTGAGATTCCGTGGGCTTCTGGCTTCTAGGGTTGGCCTGTCTCAGATGACCTGTGCTCAACAGCTCCTGTGAGTCTTCAGTTCTGGCCTGAGAGCTGAGCTTCAGATGGCAGCCTCACTCCCTGTGAACGTTGACTGTAGGCCCCCAAGACCCTGCGCATCCCAGCGATGCATGGAAATTCTCTCTCCTGGCCTAACTATCAAGCCTCACCTGACTGAGTCTGAGGGCCTGATGGTGATTCTTGCCTTAGTGTTTGATTTATAAAGTGACTGCGTGAATGATCACCATTCCCCGGAGGTCACTGTGAGAATTACTGAGAAGGTGTGAAGCGGAATAATGCAAACTGTCAAGTGCCAGGCAAGCTGAATTGGCTATTTTAAAGGTACTCACCTCTCTTCCCTTTGAGAATCTCACTCGATTTGTTTACACTGGTCTCTTCTCTCTGATTAAAAATAAAGCTATGCTTTCTAATTATTTGCCCAAACGGTTGCTCTTTCTAAAACTGATATGTATATGTAGTTTTCAAGACCACGTAGTTGAATAAACAAATGTATGGTTAAACCTAGTCTCCAAGTCACGAAGAAGATGTGAGACGTTTAATTTGAATGCATGCTAATGCAAACATCTATCACATTATTGGTGCCATTGCTGTTCCAGTTACGGGGGATGTTTTTATATCTGATGTGACCACTTAAAACCTCACATAACTGTGTCACTATGTTATCAATTATTTCAATGAAACTGGTTCCCTTACATTTCATATAGTATTCGAAAACATTACTCTGCTTTTAACCCTTTTATCTCCTTCCTTCCAATATGTAAAAAACAAACAAACAAAACAAAACAACAAAACTGTTCTAAGAAGAAAACCTATTGATGTCAAAAATGATTTTTTTTAACTAAACAAAAGACACTTTATTTGAGGAGGGATCCAAAGGCCTTATCAGATTACCAGAGGAGTCTGTAACACCTCCAGAAAGATTCAACCCAAACCTTTGTTTTCGTTGAATGTCACAGGTTATACCTGTCATTTTCTAGTCATCTTTTTCCATTTGGCTTTTTATATGTGTACATACAGAGTCTCCCTTTGCAGCCTTGGCTTGATTTGAATGTTTCATCTTCCTGCCCCAGCCTTCTGAGTGTTGGGGTTGCAGGTGTTCCCTACCACATCTGGCTTCTGTTCTTGTTTTGTTCCACTTTCTGCATGGTATCCTAAGACTATTCTTCTGGCCCATCTGATGACTTTTCTTTTTGCTGTGGTTCTTTCTATTGCTGTTGCATCTTTCCGTGTCTCTTAAGCTGACAGGGGTAGGGCTTGGTTATTATGCCTGATGATTTTAGGCCATCTTTTACGAGGGAAGAAGTGTTACTGTGCTATGAGCCCTGAGTTCAAGCATAGAGATTTCCAGTGGGTGACTTGAGAAGTAGTTATTAAGCAGGGACTAGCCGTTTCATGCTTAAGTCTGTGGGGTGTTCTTCTTGGGATGCCTAATCTCCAGGAGGGACATACTAGGCCCCTGCTTGTAGGCTGTGATGGCGTATCTTGAGTGTCAAGTTAACAAGATTGAAACACACCTAGTGGCTTAATAGGAACCACTCTTAGGTATGTCTGTGAGGGACAATTTCCAGGGATGATTGGCATGTGGTACAGCAACTGAGGGAGGATCGCATGCCCTAAATGTGAATAACAACACTCAGTAGGCAGTTGCGGGGTGGGTAAAATGGAGAAAAGCAAGAGGCAGAAGCCTACTAATGTAGGCATACTGTCTCGTTGGGTCCTGTTTGCAACAGGCAGAACTGTTTTTGCTTAACCAGATGTTCCCTGCCATGAAGCTCTACCAATCTACAGACACAAACCAATGGAGCCAGTCAATCGTTGACTGAAAGTTCCGAAGGCTTGAGCTAAAATAAAGCTTCCCAGATTTTCAATTGTTTTTCTCTGGTATCTGTCATGGTGACAGAAGACTGACTAATAGGGAGTGGGGATTTGGGAATCAGATCACAGGAAACACCCAGCAACAGATTCTTAGACCCGAACCATCCAGCTCAAAGCTGGTCTCCTTGGTTGCCACCATTCCCTCAATTCTGGTCTCCCTCTGGTTCAGCTATCCAGTAATGGATTGTGTGTTGGAAAGGAACAGGGGCAGGATAGCTGTTGGCTGTTGAGACTGGAAGTAGGGATCTCCTGTGATGAGATCTTCCACCATCTACTGATGTTCCCTCTACCTGTTGCTGGTTTCTGCATGCACAGCTCATTGTTATCTCCAGACAAGCTAAGGGACATTCTGCTGCCCATCGGCTCAGTTAGCTATCTGTCTGGAGAAGAGACTAATCTCGTAGCAGTTACTTCAGCCTTTGTCCAGTGTCTGCCATATTCCTACCCAGCAAGGGAGGTCATGAGCTTTTTCCTCTCTTACGAGTCCCTCCAACTCTTGAGAGGTTCGCTTTTCCCTAATTTCTTGCTTTCATTCTTACCTCTTAATAAAGCTTGGTTCTACTTTGCTTGTGCCCATGAGTTCCACAGTCTTACTCATTGTTGGTGAGAGACAGAGAGCTCAGGAGCTACTGTCTCAGGTTCATCTTCCGTAACCACAAGTGTCTCTCACCCTGGGTCTTTGGATGGAGCACAACAGGTCCTAGAAACATCTACCACATTCAAAGAGTCTTAATCACCGTCAGATCCCCCGCTCATTGCCAGACAGCAGACTGCCAGGCATGAGGGAAGAGATGTGACCCACACACATGCCAAGACATTCACCTTCATAATCTTCTGACTGCTCCAGAAGCCACCAATCTACACTTCACCATGACACAAAGTCTTGCTTCCTTCTTTCCATACATTGGCTTTGTAGTGGTTATTGGATGACAACGGACCACTGGCACATCTGAGTGGCTACTCCAGAGTCTGCACAAGGAGGCTCCTAAGTGTGCTGGATTTCATCATCATCTCTGCAGCGCCATGGAAAAGCCAACAGACAGCACAGGTTTTGATGAAGAGATCAAATTAGGTTGAGAGGGACAGATGAGAAACCTGCCGGCTTCCCTTGCTAAAAAATAATGCAAAAAGCTGGAAAAAAGTGAGAGAGACCTGGGTAAATGTATAGGTTTCCTGAAAGTGAGAAAGAAAATGTGTTTCCACAGCACTTTTCTTCCAAGGGATGACACCTCTTTAGTGTTTTTCCACAAAGAAAGCAAAGGCATAAGACAAGGCACTCTTGCCCTGAGCCACAGGCCCGTGGCAGCCTAGCTCATACTTAAAAACATGAAGATGGGGCTCTGTAGATGGACACAGTTGGATATATTTCAAAGGCTGCAGCTAGAGAGATGGAAGATTTCTTCCAAAGCCCCGTGATGGACAGCTCTCGTTGATGGGTTGTTAAGCAGCTTCCAGTTGCTGGTTCCCAAATCTACTCCTGCAGCCCTGCTCAGTATCCTCCTGATGCTGAGTTTAAGAAATGAGAGATGGACCAAGCAGAGAGAAATGAGACAGGACACTGGGCCCAGACACTGTGCCTATTATAAGCAAACGTTTTCTGGTCCAGGATTTTACCTAGCCCTATATGTGCTACCCAGACACTCTGCTTCTGAGCTATCTAGCCCTGGCCTCATTTTTACTTTTCCTTTATTTTTAGACAGGGACTTGCTAAGCTCCCAATCTGCCCTGATTATACTCACTAGGCCACACAGCCTTCAAATGTGAGGTTCTCTGGTATCAGCCTTTGGAATAACTGGGGTGACAAGCCTGCATCATGACACTGGCTTATAGGTTTTGTATAATAGGTTCTATAGTTGTAACGATCACATTCTTGGAGGGGAGGAATTTTTATAAATAATACTGTATTTGGTTGAAGGGCTCTTTTGCAAATATCGTAATGGTCTAGCATCCAAAACTGAGAAAGAAAATGTCCTGATGACAAGGTGCAAGGCTACTAACTCTAACCTGAGCCTCAGGCAGGCCTGCTTTTACACAGACAGAGCAAAACCAGCTCAACTGGCCATACCACCTTGGGGAACTCAGTTGTTTGTGATGTACCTATTCATCTCTTCTGAAATGAAACATTTCTTCCTGCCCAGAGGGAGGAGGTTTACTCCACTCAGGGAACCGAGGAACTCAGTAGTTGGAAGAAACTCAGAAAGCATAGGCCCCCTCCCCAAGGACATACAACCAGCAAACAGTTCCTGGGGAAGAGACTCTGCAGTGCAGCTTCGTGCAGGTGGTGCTGGGAACTCTAGGGAAGCAGTTTTTACCCATGCTGCAGTGGATTCGGGGTCATACAGCTGTCTTTTGAGTCACTGTGGTCTTGTAAGTAACCCAGTAAACTCATTAGCTTACCAAACTAGATGTGAGTAGAATCACTTCTTTAGTCTTTATTCATCTTATCTGGAATGAATAATCATTTGTTCACAATAGGTTTTCTGCGGATGCAATATAAACCAAACTAGACCAGATTAGAAGCAGATAAAGGCAGGTTTATTAGACCTTTTCACCAGTCCCAAGGAACAGGCCCAGAGAAACTGTGGACCCAGGCTAAGGGAAGGGGGCTTTATAGGTCTTAGGTGAGGAGTGATGACATATCAGATAGGAGCTGGGATTGTGCCTAAAAGCTGATCCCCTGATGGGCGCGCTTAGGTGGGTTGCTGGAAATGCTGAAGAAAGGGGTGATCGCAATTATCCTGGAGTTTTGTTTTGTTTTGTTTTGTTTTGTTTTTTAACATGGAGGCAGGGGGTGAGGGAAGGAGAACACAGTAGGGGTTGGGAGGTCCCAGTTTCTGTGGGGTGAGTAGGGGTTCCAACCAATCAGTTCACATCTCCTGCAGGAGAAGCCTCACACACAGCTCAGCTGCCTCGGGACCCTTTTAAGACTGCCTGACCCTCCAACAGAGAGATGCAAGTGGAGAAAATTCACAATTCTGCCAACACACTGGAGGTCAGTGAGAACTGTGGACAGGACAGCAGACACGGTTAAAAATCTCCTACAGGAGTAAAGCCTCTTGTCTGCAACACCAATCTTAGGCTAAATGACTGAGCTTTCTCCTACCCAAGAAACTCACTCCAAATACAAGCTCTACAAGTAGCTGCTGATGCTTGGTAGTGTGGATCACGATGTAGTAAAAGAAATGATGTTTCTCCTTTCTATCATGTTTCTCCTTTCTATATTTAGGTTTACTTTATTAAATTTCTAGCCAAAACAGATTCTTTCCCAAGACCAGGGATGCCATGTAAGGATATGTGGGTTGAGCAATGAAAAACTCTAAGATACCTTCACAGTGTAGAATGCAGAAAAAAGGAATCCCTGCCCAGTTTTGCCTATTTCCAAAGCACTCTTTAAAATATCTACAACCAACAAACAGGCTACCCCAGTTGATGTGGCTAACTCCTGCGCCCTCCAGGCCTCTGAATAACCATCATTCCATTGTCAGAAGCAGGAGGCAGGTACTGCGGATGCTGCAGGTTCTTGTCAACTTGCTGTCTCATGGAAGGAGTGGCTTTCTCCCACAAGCACAAGGCCACACTGGCTTCTCCCACCTGGCTGATTCTGTAATACAACTTCAATAAGAATCCAGAAGGCCACACCTATCTCTGAAGACCCGAGAAGAACCTGGGATCTCGGAATTCTTCCCTATTCTCCATTGTGAGGACGGACACCATTCCTGGCTCCATCCTGGGGCACACAGACTACATTTCTGCAGGTAGCATTTGACCAAACCTTGTCAGCAAAGCTGAAGGGAATCCATTTTCACCAGAGCACACTCCTTCTGCACCTGATAGCATACCACCATGGGGCTCCCCAGTCCTCTCTGTGGAGTACCAAGAGATGTGATCAGAAAAATAAACAGCACCTACAGCACACCCCACCCATGCTTTGTCACATGCCAAAGATCCTTTTTCAAACCCAGCCACTCTTCTCCTCAACAGTAAATGCCACCTATGGGATGAAGGGTTCTTACCCCCTTCTTCTTCTTCTTCTTCTTCTTCTTCTTCTTCTTCTTCTTCTTCTTCTTCTTCTTCTTCTTCTTCTTCTTCTTCTTCTTCTTCGAAAAGCAGTTTGAAATAAGCAGTCAAAATTACCTAAATATCCATTTAGACTTCTCTGTTGGAAGCTAAAATCTCTTTGTTTTCCTTCTTGATTTCTCTATGTATAAATTGTGTTATATATAGTTGCCTTTCCTGATTAGAGATAATGGTGATACTTCCCTGAAGAACAAGAGAGAACATTGAGGACAATGACATCAGTGAGGACAATGACAGCAGTTAGGCCTCGCTCCCTTCAGACTGATCCAACTCAGTGTCACTTTACCCGTATCGGACACCCAAATGCCCTGGATTCAGCTTGACCCTTAGTCATATTAGTACGGTCATACTGTTATGACAAATAGTCATAATAGCAATAGCAGCTAGCTCCTTTGAGCATAGGATACCCGATTCTAAGCAGCTTCCATATATTATTTTATTTAATCTTCCTGAAACCCCTCTGAAGTATAGGTACCATTCGTATCCCTGCTTCATACTAAAGCCGTGGGAAGTAATCACTTACCCCAGGTCATACTGCAAGAACTTAGACTTTATGCAGTCTAGCCCCAGAGCAAATGGTTGCTACAATCCTATAAGCTTTAACAAGCCACACCTAGCTCAGCTAAGATGCATGTGGAATCACATACAGCTCTTCAAAGTCTATCTCCTGATAACTCCGTAGGGTTTAGAGCACATAGTCTACTCTGATTGTTATAATAAGCAGGAACTGGTAGCTAACCAACCACAGAAATGTGTTAACTCTCTGGAGGCCGGGAAGCCCAAGATCAAGTTGATAGATGGCACCTTCCTATTGCATTTCTCACAGCAGAAGGGGTGAAAAGGCTCTCTTGGACTTCTTTGATAAGGGCGTGCATTTGACTCATGAGGATTTTGTGTCTTAATTGCCTCCCAAAGGCTCCACTTCCATCAAGGCATGAGGATGCAACATAAGAATTTTGGGAGGTCACCAACACCCAATCTACAACATGGAGTCTCTGGATATAGTGTTAGGGGTGACACTGGCTTCTCCTTCATGGTGGCACACTGCTGCTGCCATGCCATTCCCTCTGCACATGCTCAGAAGGTTATCAAATGAAAAATGTCTCCCTGGGCTCCCCAAGGTGTCCCCACATGTGCAGTGACCCTGACAGCCTCCCTCCTCCCTATTGCTCTTTAAAACTGGGTTGGCATAGTTGACACCAGGCAGCCACAAGTGTTTTGATGGTCCATTATCTCTCTTCTCCCCACCCCACAATCCTCACACTCCCAACCATTCCACATGTCCCTATGCTAATTGCCCTTTCCAAAGTTAACATTTCCAAATGGCAAGGTAAGTTCAGTGTCATTTAAAAGAAAAAAAATACGCATACTTGAAACATACCATGGAAATGTTGCCCCTCTCTTCTTTCTTCTGTAATGCCATCCTTTCCCTCCCCCCAGAAATACTGAGCTCATGGGGCCTCTGGCTTCTCATTTTTCCCAGGGAAGTCAACTTCGGTTCCGTTCCCAGTGTTTTATAACATGGGAGCTCAACTTACACGCTTCCCAAACAGAGGAATGGCTGCTTGGTTTTGTTTTTCTCTTCCCTCAAGAAAAAGCAGCAATCTCAGTTGAAGGCTTAAGCAGACTTAGCAGCCATCAGCCTCATAAGCTCCAGCCTGCCATAAATAGTCCTTTTCATCAGAAGCTGCAAATCACTGCACGACTATAAACCAGAGCCACTCGGACAGCTGCCCAGAGCACCAAGCATGGTGCCCTGCATTTAGTGATGTTTAATGAAGATTTGTTGACGGACTGGTTGAGCCAGGTCTTCTATATCAGATGCAGACTCTGTTTCTTAAGTTTTTGTCAAGGGATTGTAGCTAAGATTTAACACCAACTCTTTATGCTCCCCAAAACTTCTCTATCCCTACAGCCTACTGAGCCTAGAATCTTGGAATCTCTCATGCTTTGTTTAGAAGGTTCTATGATCCTAAAGACTAGGAATAAAAATAAAGAAGACCCAGTCAGTGCCCCTTAACCAGTAAACTATGACTCAGTGGCAGTTTGACATGGCTGCCTGGAAGAAATAAGAAAGCCTTCAGAGCCCTCTAGATCATAAAGGGAAAATTAATTGATAATTGATTCATGGAGGGGATGGAGCCATACTTCAGTGGCCGAGCATGTGATCAGCATGCAGGGGAACTGAGTTTTAGTCCCCAGCATGGTGGAGGGAAATGTATGTGATAGTTAAGGGCTCTGGAGTCAAAAATTCTGACCCTGCTATTCTTAGTCCTGCGGACTTATGAAGGTAGCATTTCTGTGTGATGATTTCTTTATGCAGATCACCTTGCCACGGGATGTCTGACCAGACTACATAAGAAACCACGTGACAGTCCTTGCACAGGGACCGGGCATCGGGCATGCATCCCTGCTGTTTTGAACAATTGACGTTGTGTGCATTAGCTTTTCATCCCCGTAACCAATGCCCAGGGTAACAGCTTGGAAAGGAAAGGTTTGGCTCGTGATTCTGAACCATGGTCAGCTGGCTCCATTGTTTTAAGCCTGTAGCAAAGCAGACTATCATGGCAGCATGAGACTGGTAGAAGAAAGAAGCACAGCCCATGGCCATGAAGCAGAAAGAGGGAATTCCTGTTGTGATGGCTCTGCCCCCTCCTCTTTTTGTTCCAACTGGGGCCCAAGCTTATAGCATGGTGCTACCAACATGAGAGATGGGCCCTCTCCACAGAGTTAACCCTCTCTTGAAATGTCCTCACAGGCACTCAGAGTCTTCTAGAGGTCTCTCAATTCAACCATGTGGATAGTCAAGATTAACCATCATAGAAATACCATGGGAGAAACTGTACTGTGTGGATAATTTTTATGAAAGTCAAATGTATACCAGTTATAACTCAGATAATAAGAATATTCAGTATAGCAGAACACCCTATTCTCCCAATAAGCCAACGAGATTAGTGCACACAGTACGGATAAATATGCTGAAGCGAGCAGAAATGACATTGGAGTGTGTAATAAGCCAATGCCATTGGGATCCCGAAGCACCAGTCGTGCTAAATCATTGCTATGAAATCATTGCCAAAATGTATAAAGTAAGATCTCAAAACAGGCATACCATTCTCTCTCTCTCTCTCTCTCTCTCCCTCTCTCTCTCTCCCTCTCTCTCTTTCTCCCTCCCTCCCTTTTCCTCTCTCTCCCTTTCCCTCTCTCTCTTTGTCTCTGCCTCTCTGTCTCTTCATTTCTCTCTTTCTTCCCATCCCCCCTTTCTCATTTCTTTGATATCCGTCCTACACCCCTGCACACATTAGGTGATCATTGTAGTCTTAAGCCCCGCCCCCAACCTTTTCTTGGTGATGCAGAGGAAGGGAGGCTGACTGAGTTACTATGTTCCTGCCTTGGCCATCAAACTCTAGTAAGACAAAATGAAAGCAGAAGAGTGGATTTACACAGGTTGGAAGGAATTAGATTTTTGTGAACACAAGAATTGATTTAAAAGTACAGGCAAGGACATTCTTAGAAAGGTAAATGTAACAAAACTGCAGTGAGCTGAAATGGATCCCAAGGCAGTGAAGACATGGGGTAATAAACTCATCAAACCACCAGCAACTCAGAAATCGTGAGTTAGGACATGAATCATTGTGTTACAATTTATAGGAAGTCCAGGAAAGGGACGGTTTTTGATGGCTGTGCAGGGAAATGATAGCAGTAGACATGGCGAAAGTGTCCCTTCTCAGCCCTTGGGTGGCTGAGACAACATGTTTGGAGAATGGCTCACAAAGACATGGACCATCTGAAGAAATTAGTTCTCAAAGTCTCTCTTGAGCCTTGGAAGTTACATAGATGAACAAGATCAGTCCTGGAAGTCAGGAAACATCTGGGATCACAAGGGCAAAGTTGCTTCAAACACCGTAGAAAAAGGAACAAGATGATTGCTGCTGGAGTGGCCATGATGCAGAGGACAGGAAGGCAGGGGATGGATTCCCACTGTGAGGATCAGAGAAGGCAGCATCCAAGCAGCCTGGGAAGATCAGGAAAAGAAATGAGAAAGGTGATCTGGGGCAGAGAAATTCTGCTACTTTCCATCCGTCCTTCCTTCTGGCTAGTTATCTACTGGTTCACAGTAGTTAGCAAGCATCCTTCTATCTACTGGCTAACAAATACTTATCAAATACCTCCTTTGTGTCTAATATGGGTACAAAGCAAGAATCCCCATCTTGGAGAACCACTGAGAAGACAAACATCAACCAAAGTATTCAACCTTCAGAAACAGATGCAAACACCATGAGAAGTGTTCAAACATCTGTCTGCAGAGACCAAGAAGCCTTACCAAGGAAGTAATGATAGGGCGAAGTTCCAAAGGGTGAATTTGAACCATCCAAACTCAAAGGTTGTCTTTAGCATGCCTGACAGAGAGAAGAGACAAGCTCAAGATCAGAAATAGTGCAGTGGGAATCAGGGGTTGCATACTACAGGATGGGAACTCCATGTGGAAGGCAAGCCAGCAGGAGCTAGCAGAGCAGAAAAGTCCCTGAAAGCATAGATGTGAGGCTCCTGTGCCTGATTCTAAGGACCATGGAAAGTTCTGGGCATAGTTCAGTTGGAGTCCCTACATGGAAACAAGACTTGGGGTGGTAATGTGAGAGAAATATAAAGATTGTAAGAGTTCTACAGTGTATGAATCAGGGATCCAGTAGGAGATACAGAGGAAGAGGGCTGAAAAAGTAGTTCTCAGTGTCTTAGTTGGGGTCTCATTGCTGTGAAGAGACAACATGACCAAGGCAACTTTTATAAAGGACAACATTTAATTGGGGCTGGCTTACAGTTTCAGACATTCAATCCATTATCATCATGGAGGGAAGCATGGAGGTATACAGGCCGGCATGATACTAGGGAAGGAGCCAAGAGTTTTATATCTTGACCCATAGGCAGCAGAAGGGAACTGTCTTTTGGAGGAAAGCCCATGCCCACAGTGACACACTCCCTCCAACGATGCCACACCTACTCCAACAAGCCTACACCTCCAAATAGTGGTGCCAGGCATTCAAACACGTGAATCTGTGAGAGACAACCCTATTCAAACCATCACAGTCAGGCTGAGGGGAACTTGAGTCAAGAAATAAATGGGGTAAACCAACCAGAGTAGAAGATTGTGGGGAGTTGATAGTGGGGATGTTAAACATACTTCTGACTTCTAGGACTTATTAGATATCTAAATACCTAGACAAGAACAATAGGAATGGGCCATTATGATAGAAAGATGAGCCGTGGGGACTCAGAGGTATTAAAATTTAGTCTTTTTCATTAGACTATATGTCCCCAAGGGCAAGGATTCTCATTTTGCTCAAAATTGTTCCCTTGATTTATCGTTCACTGATGCAAGTACTAACTTAACAGGCAGTAGGGTAAGTAAATGAGTCTAGTTTGGAACATGTAACATCTGAAGACCTGTAAGACACTAGAGAGGTAAAAGCCAGAGACATGGACAGTGCCTCGGGCAAACTTCAAAGAGAAAGCACAAGATTAAGGTAAGAAACTAGAAGGAGAACAGATCCTGAACAGGAGATGAACCTAGACAGGCCAGGAAGAGGAAGGAAAGGAAACAAAGAAGACCAAGGATGAGTTTCCAAAATCGGGGAGAGCATTTCAGCCAGAGGGAGTCAGTCATATCCACTGCAAATCAGAGAGACCTGGGATCATCCACGACCTTGGAGAGCTGCTTACGGAGTAGTGGAGTGGAAGGCAGAGTGGAGGTGGTGATCAGCGAGAGGTAAGAAAACCATGACATGGAGTAGACACAAGTCATGAAAAGCACCAAGGAGAAGAAGAGGAAGAGCCTGGTGCAGGAGCTGCAAAGACTGGCATGTGGGACCTGGAGAAGGGACAGCACCCTTGCTGGCTACAACAGTGGCTCTTCCTCTCTCTCTCTCTCTCTGTTCCCTTTTCCTTCTCCAGTATCCCTTGGTGGGAGACAACACAGACAAGAATCAGGAACATGTTAGTCTCGTCTTGAATAAAAGAAGAGTTCTTGAGAACTCTGGAACAAAACAGAGAAACATGTCTATACAAGGCCTGGAAACACAGATCAGGGATAGAATCTGCCAACTACAGCCACAGGGCAGATCCAGCCTTCTGTTTTTCTGCAGCTAGCCTGTGAGATAAGAGATCTTACATTTTCTAAATGGTTGAATAAAAAACAGAAGAAGAAGAATAGTGTACTTTATGGTGTGATAAGTATAAGAAGTTGGAACTTCAGTGTCCATCAGTAAAGTTTATTGAAACATTACCAGTATAACTCATTATCTACTCTCTGTGGCATTTGTTTAGAATTGTATATTAACTGTACAACAGAACGCTTTTCCTTTTCGTATGTACTGCTCTGAGCACATGCCCTTCTGCTTCCCTCTGCTGTCTGCTTTCATGATCTGACTTTCTTGGGTTATTTTGCTTCATTCTTTTTTTCTTTCCCTTTTCTTTGTTTTTCTGAGTCTGGCTTATTTCACTAAGTGTGGTAAGTTCTGCTTCCATCTGTTTTCCTGCATAGGACCAGTGTTTTCTTTGTGTCTAAGCAAACAAAGCACTATGTGGTGTGTGTGTGTGTGTGTGTGTGTGTGTGTTTATGTATGTATATATGTGACATATATGTGTATATATATTTGTATGTGTGGCATATATGTATGTGTGTGGCACATATATGTGTGTGCAATATATATATATATTTTTTTTTTTCTTTATCCACTCATCCAACAATGGGCATCTTGGCTTAGCTTATTCTATGAGGTGCCCCATGTGAATACTGTGGTGACAAATATGGATTGCTGAAAACTTTATGCTTATATACCCAGCAGTAATATAGCTAGATTACAGAGTAACTCTTGGAGAAACCTCCATACCGATTTCCACAGCAGCTGGCCTTCCTTATATTTCTTTCTATGGCTGCTTTTACATTATTACAGAGCTGAAAAGTTGCAGCAGAGACTATTTGGCCCACATAGCCTAAAATATTCTTTATTTGGCCCCATATAGAAAAAGTATGTCAATCCTTGGTCCAGGACACAGAAAAGAAACCAGAGCAGTTGCCTATTGGCCAACAGTATGGAACAAAGTTAAGTTTAAAGGGACCAGGTCTCATTGTGCAGTATGAAGAGCAGGGGACTGGCCATCTAGGGGTGATCTCTGTGATAGACTCGCCATTCTCTGCATAGGCTTCCTGCCACTGATGTCAGAAAGAGTCCTGCAGGCTGTGTCTGCCATCCCTTCCAGAAGGCTGCCTGCTGCTGATATCATGAAAAGGGTTCTGCAGGCCGTGTCAGGAATCACTTTCAAGGAAATATTTCCTTTACTGACTGAGGCAAGCAGGGCTTCTTGACTTCTTTTTTAAAGTACTCATCACCATGGTAATTAGATGGTTATCGGTAAAATTCTTGGTTCAGTGCCTATCTATCCCACTACACCGGAGGCACTGTGGGAGAGAGCATGCTGCTTGATTCAATCTTGGCTCTGCTGCTTCCTGGCTAGGAACTGTGACTCACCCTCCCCTGGCCTCAGTTTTCTCATCTGTAAAATAGGACAGTGAGAATGTATACCTCTAGGGTTTTGATTCAGTGAAGTGATTCGTGCAAAGCACTCAGGACCTGTTCTGTCTTTAGTAGTTATTTTGTTGGGCCCTGTGTGGTAAAAGAATTGCACACACACACACACACACACACACACACACACACACACACACACACAAAGTATGAGACTTGGATTTCAGGGCCAATAGGTATGTGGTAAAGCCTTTCACAAAACAGAAGTATGGAGGATTTCCCATGTCGGGGTGTTTGAGAACACTCAAGCGAGCTTGCAAGGCTGATAAGTAGAACTGAAGCGAAGCTGGGTGAAGAGCAAGGCAGGGGATGTCGGGCTGTGGAAGTGTCTGAAACATCTGAATGGGAAACAGAAGGGCTGGGCTGTTTGGGGCCTTGGTAGAAACTGCCTGGGGTTGTTACTGTTGTGTAAAAAAAAAAATTTTTTTTTTTTAAAGAATCTGAACCTTGAGAAGTGAAGCTGGTTTGTCATTTTAACTGCCAGGTCTTCAGAACTTGTAGAATGATACCAAGAATATCATTATAGTACATGCTCAACAAATACCCCAACTACATGTTAACTTAGAAATCACCTGGGGGTTACCACAAAAAGTACCGCCAGCCTTAGATATCACCAACAGTTTCTGTTTAATGGAGGTAGACTACTTCAAATACCTGTGTCTCGTTGCTCAGAAGAATACTCTAGTGACAAAAGCAGGCTAGCCCATTCGTGGGTCAGAATTAATGTTCAGGGAAGAGCCACTTTAAATCACTGAGGGATAACAATTGGTGGGTAAATATCCGGTACCTCCAGTCATCAATTAGATGTTCCATAAGCCATGTTTTTGGCTAGAAGATTTGGCTTCGTGGTCATCACACAGCAGCCAGAATGCAGGTTCACAAAAGGTAGAAGCTACATTTCAGTCAGTAAAGGGGTTACCGAACAGATGAACCCCAGGAATCTGAGGCGAATGAGAGAGACGGGAGGGGGAGAGAAAGGGGAGGGGGGAGAGGGAGGGGGAGAGGGGGAAGGAGAGAGTAAGCAGCTCTTGGGTCACCTGGTCTTCCAAATCTGGGCCTTTGAGAATGTCACTTCCTAGAAGCAGGGTAACAGATGATTGGCTATTGGTGACATCATATTAAGGGATGACACTATAGTAAAGGGCTTGGCAGTTAAGAACAAGGTACCTCAGGGATATTTTTCTCCTCTGGTCCAAAGGATGAAATTACCCAACTGCTTGCTTCAGATAGCCCTAGAGAATCAAAGACATGGTGGTTTAGAACAGAGATCTAGAAACAAAAACAAAACAAAACAAAAGAGGTCTACCAGAGCATCTTTGGGTCTTGGGTTTCATTTCCTCAAAAGTCTTTTAGTGGGGCTTTTAACTAGTTCAGCAGTTAAGAGCACTGACTGCTCTTCCAGAGGTCCTGAGTTCAATTCCCAGCAACCACATGGTGGTTCACAACCATCTGTAAAGGGATCTCATGCCCTCTTCTGGTGTGTCTGAAGACAGTATCAGTGTACTCACATACATGAAATAAATAAATAAATCTTTTTTAAAAAACAGCCTTTTAGTAGACAACTCTAAATGCCATGTTCCCTGATATAACTTCAGAGAGGGAGAGACAGAGACAGAGATAGAGAAAAACACAGAGAGACAGAGTCTGAGGGAAGAGAATGCATTTTCACACATGCTCTCTTTAATTCATAGCCCTCCTCACCAAGAGTCCTCAGTCCTGTGTGATTTAGTGAGGGTCAAGGAAGCACGGAAGGAAGGGCTAGCGATGTCTACCTGTTCCACGTTTAGCAGTCGGCCCTTTTCATATCTCTCTTTTGACTTTCTACCAAATTCTTAAAATAACTCCACTTTACAGGTAATAAATCTGGGTTCTGGGTAGATGAATAACTTATTCTTATAGCTAATGAGCATGCATGCTGAGGATTTGTCTCTGTGATTCCTTGGCGGTCAAGAACAAGGTCCACGGACTTTTTACTACACCCTACCCAGCCCTGCCTGAGTCAGGAAATCCTCCCGAGTGATGTCATAAGATGCTACTGGTCCTAAAATGTCCTTCCTGGGACACAGAAACCAGTATTCTAAGACTGTAAATTGTCTCCACAGGGTGAATGGAAATAACCTGACTTGGCTCCTAGAGCCTTTTTTTCTGATGTAATCCACCTTCACCACCCTCCCCCCCCCCCATGAACACATTCTATTTCTGGAGTGGTAAAGGGGATCCCCCTCCCCAGACATTAAGGCCATAAGGAAAGGAAAGCCAGGCTGAGGATAAGGAACTGAAACTCACCAGGTTGCAGACAGAGAATAGGACGCAGCCATGGAAACCACCCAGGAACATATGCCATTTGGTTTCTTCCCTAATTACAGGGAAATGCATGTGTGTCAACACTCTCTCTCACTGAGTACACTGGAAAGTGCCCATGTCAGCGCTTAGTAAACTACAGGCACAGAAAATATTTAATGGATGAATAGATTCTCCCTCTCTCCCATACCCTCTAAACCTAAGTGGTTGTCTCATTTCCCTGTACCTAAGAGACGTCATGATGGCACTGTGAGCCCTGACTATTTCTTTGGCTTTGCATCTCTGAAGGCTTCCTTTCAGTCTGAAGGTTGGTCCGTCACCAGCCTTTTCTTTTACCCTTATCTTTTCTTAGTTCAAGTGCTCTTGCTCCTGTCACAGTATTGGCTCAGGAACTCTCTGAATCTCCTTTGCCAACCTTTCAGCTGTGAAGTTCTCCAAAATGATTGGTCTAGCATCTCTAGGGCTTTGATACCTAAAAGAACTCCTGCTTCAATATCATAGTCTATCCTATAAACATTGCAGATGAGCAGACTCATGTGGTTTCTCTATCTTGCTTTGGTCCAGCCCTTGTTAACTCTATGACAACCATAACAATTTACCTTAAAAGTGATTCCTGAAACAAACTCTGGCTGTGATGGAATTAAGGGAACCAACTACCTTTGTCACTAAAAGTTGTATATATCCAGTACTGCAAAATTTTATGAAATAATTGTTTTTAGGCACTAGAAAATAATTTAAACGAGTCCCTGGGTTTCTACTTCTAACCTTGCATCAGACCCCAAAATAGGAATGAGGAATACATGCAGAGGATGGGGCCTCCTGAGCTGAAGAAATGTGGATCAAAGCTAAAGGGGAGCGTAGTGGCTGGAGTTTGAGGCACAGGAATACAAAACAAAGAGCTTCAAGGAGAAAGCATCTGCTAGGTCGCCGGGTGACCCTGTATCTTTTGATATCTGTACACCACGACTACCTAGAGAGCAACTACCAAAGAACATTTACCAGCGGTCCATGAGCTGACGAACGAATAGATCCTACATGCGCCTGGGAGACATTCCTGTTAATAACCATCCAGAAGGAAGAAAACTTGCAAAACACCCAGGGAATTCACTAAAAACATTATTACGTTCCTGTCTCGAATTCTGGTAGAGTATCTGACATAAGCAATCTACAATGAGGAAAGACCTATTTTGGCCCCCCATTCCGGAGAATTCAGTGCATGGTTATTCGGCCCCATAAACTTCATCAGACTACTATGGCGTGTGTTACAGAGGTTGTTCTTCGTGAGAAGCAGAGTGAGACAGAAAACTATAGCAAACAGTCCCACAGTCACCTGCTTCCTCCAAGTAGCCCCACTTCCTAGCCTTCACCACCTTCCTGGAGTGTCACCATATTATGATGGCATCAAGGAATTAGCTAATTCGTTATTTCAGAGTACTCATGATCTAATTATCTCTGGAAATGCCCTCATAGGAGCACCCAAAGGTGGGTTCACAAGTGGACCATCACAAAGACCCTAGAAAACCCAACCCTTAAAGCGTGGGGTTGTTTAATAATAGCAAACTGTCTAAAGTCAAGGGACCTTAGAGAATACCAAACAGTCTAACATGGAATTGGAGTCTCAGAAGAAGGGAGGGAGGGAGATATATTTTTTGAAGAAATAGTGTCTGGAAATTTTTACAAACTCGAGTGCTACATATTCACAGATCCCAGTTCACTCAACATTAAGGAGGTTAAATATAAAGACAACGACATCGCCACACCATATAGCATCAGCACATGGCATAAATGCGGTACCAGACACTAATCAGAAAGGGGAAAAAAAAAACTTCAAAGCTGCAGCAGCAGCCAAGGGAAAAGATGAAATACCATAAATAATGTAAGTGACAAGACAATCAGTGACATTGTTTAACTCTGAAAGGAAAAGGTGTCAATGTAGTTTCAGTGGACAATGAAAATGTCGTCGTTCAGGAGAGAAGCTTGCAATCCTGAAGCAGCCAGCAGACCGCAGCATCAACGTACGTACGTGAAGCGAATGTCTTCAAGCCAAAGGAATGTGGGTCCAAATAAAACGTCAGGTCTTTGGAACACTCGGCCTTAAATGGGGTGTCTCCATCAAATCCCTCCCCTCAGAGCTCAGGGAGCCCCGTGAAAGAGGGGAAAGGGGGACAGAAAGAATGTAAGAGCCAGAGAGGATGGAAGCCACCGAGAAAACATGACCCTCAAAATCAACATGAGCAAAGCTCATACGAACTCACAGAGTGTGAAGTGGCGTGCACCGGACTGGGTCCGCACGGGTCTGCCCAGGGCCTCCCACTAAATACTACAGCTTCCGGTGTAGCATGTTTACCGGACTCCTGAGCGTGTGAACAAGCGTGTCTCTGACACCTGTTCCTTTTCTCGGGCTCTTTTTCTTCTGTTGGTTTGTCTTGTCCAATTTTGATATGATAGTCTTATTTTCTCTTATCATATATTTTATTTTTAATACTTGATTATCATCTCTCAGACGTCTGCTCCTTTCTAACGAGAGACAGAAAGGGAGTGGATCTGGTTGGGAAGGGAGGTGGGAAGGAACTGGGAGGAGTAGAGAGAGGGGAAAAAATGATCGGGATTTATTATGTGAGAAAATAATCTATCAAAAAAAGAAAAGAAAAGAAAAGAAAAGAAAAGAAAAGAAAAGAAAAGAAAAGGAAAGGAAAGGAAAGGAAAGGAAAGGAAAGGAAAGGAAAGGAAAGGAAAGGAAAAGAAAGGAAAGAAAAGGTCTATGCAAACAGTAAGCAATGCAGGAAATTACAAAGAATAAATAAATATACTTTTTTTCACCTAAAAAATACTTTTGTAAGGTAATTAAACAAAGAAAAAAATGACAGCAATGTTTTGGAACATAAATGTCATGGAACATAGAAGGGAGAAAGGATAGTGCATGTTTAAGGGTCTTACACTGCATGTGAGGTAGTCTATATACTTTCTGTGGGTAGAACTTGGCAGTTAAAGATACACAGTATAATCTTTGGCACAACCACAACTCTATACACAGAAAAAAATTAATAAATCTAAAACAAATTTGAATTAATTATGAAAAACATAATAAATAAATGTGAAACTTCATATAAAGAAAGGCAGGGGCTGGGCATGGTCCCAGCAGGCAGGAGGCAGAGATGCTGGATCTCTCTGAGTTTGAAACCAGTGAGTTCCAAGATAGAGAGACGATGTGTGTGTGTGTGTGTGTGTGTGTGTGTGTGTGTGTGTGTGTGTATGAGAGGGAGGGAGAGAGGGAGGGAGGGAGGGAAAGAGAGAGGAAAGAGGAGGAAGTAAGGAGACAGGTGTAGAGAAAGAAGAAAAATGACTTGAATATCAAGATGACAGACAAATAATTTCAATAACTGCATTTCATACAAGTAAAAAAAAGCATAGAAAATATTGGGCAGACATTGTCAAACTGGACAAAAAGAAAAAAGAAAAGAAAAAAAAAACGCATTCTGTATACTTCAGGGAATCCGACTTCTACACCAAATTGTCCACAACTTAAAGGTGCAATCGTGAAGAGATGGCACACGGAGCAAAGCCTGAAGTGGGGGGGGGGGGGGCTGTATTCATACCACACCATGTGAGCTTTGAAGCCAGGGACCATGAGAAATGGAGATGTGCTACTGCCTTAAGGAGCTGGGCTAACAGGGCAGGAAGGTATAACAAGGCTAAACGAGCGGTCACCTCATAACAGAGCATTAAAATATACCGCACAGCGCTGACAAGGAGCAGAGGAGGAACAGATACGTTTAAATTAAAGTCGGAGTTTCCAACACTCCTCTCAATAATTCATAAGACGGGTGGACAGAAAATCAATGAAAACATAGGTGGTTTAAGCACCACTGTCAGACAACCTGGCCTAAGTGGCATTCGCTCCCTGGATACAAAATGCACACTCTCTTCAAGTGCACATGAAACATTCAACATGGCAGGCCATGTGCTGGGTGTATGGCAAAAGCAAAACTGAAACTTCTAAACTTTAAAGAGAAAATTAGAAAAACCTGAACAACTTTGGGTCAGAAAAGAATTTCACAGGGTCAAAAACATGTTAGTCATCTTAAATGACTACAATCAATAAATTGAATTTTAGCATCATCCTCACAGACATGATTAAGGTAGTCAAAAAGACAAGCTGGGAAAAATACATTATATATGTCTGGTGAGACTCAAAAATGTAGAAAGAACTCATAACTGAAAAACTTAAAAACAAACTATCAATAATACAAACAGGTATATCTTTGAGTATATTCTTCAAAAAATATGTGAATGGCCAATAAGCACATCTTATCGAGGGTATTCAGCATCTTTAATTATCAAGGAAATTCAAATTAAAGCCATAAAAATGAGAGTTCTGTGCCTCACTCTCACATTCCAAACTAAAAACAACTAAAGAAACTCCAGAGATAAAATACACTGTATATGACTAGGTTAACAAATATATACTAATAGTCCACCTAAAGAATACACACTCTTCTCAGGGGCGATTGAAACCTTTCCAAAACTGATTACATCATATGTCATAAACCAAGCTTAATGAATACAAAAAGGAAGTGATTTCTTGTATCCTATCAGACCAAAGATAAAAAAAAATTAAAAATAAATAAAAATGTTTAAAAAGCAAGAAAAAAGCGATAGAAACTATAGGAAATTATATATTGTTGAAAAATCTCAAAAGAAATTCCCAGAGTCAAATAAAGGAAAACTTACCCTAGCCAACCTGTGAGGCACAGCCAAGGCAGTCCTAAGAAGAAATTTGTAGCTATAAAGTCTCACATTTAAAAAGTAGAATGATGGCTGGAGAGATGGCTTAGAGGTTAAGAGCATTATCTGCTCTACCAGAGGACCTGAGTTCAATTCCCAGCAACCATGCGGTGACTTATAACCATCTCTAATGAGATCTAGTGCCCTCTTCTGGCATGCAGGTGTACTGCAGGCAGAGTGCTGTGTACATAGTAAATAAATCTTTAAAAAAAAATAGAATGAGTTCAATAAACAACCTAATGATTCATTTCAAGACTCTAGAAAAAAAAAGCCAACTCCAAACTCCGTGGGTAGCAAGAGACATTAAATACTGAGATGAAAACAACAGCACACAAAATCAAACACAGCATTAGCTTTTTGAAAAAGTTAAGATTGAACTGAAAAAGACAAAGAGGAGGAAAACTCAAATTAACGAAATTGTAACAACAGATTCCAGTGACATTGAGAGCATCGCTGAGGAGCACTTTGAAAACTAACACTCTAGAAAGCCGACAAACCTAAAAGCAGTGAATGACTTGTAAGTGTATATGATCGATCTACCAAAGAAGATGTAAGAGACTTAAACAGGCCCATTACTGAGATCAAGACTGAAATCAAGTCTCCCCGCATAGAAAAAACCAGGATGATGTGGATTCTCCACCAAATTCTCTTAAGGTCTAATAGCAGCACTTCTCGGTTTGTCAAAACTCATCAAACTGAGCACTTAAAGCCAGTACATGCTAGGGTATGTAAGCTCTACACCAATGAGGTTAACTCTTTTCCTAAACGACTTCTTGACCCTTAGATGGCTGTGATCCTGTAATCCAGATAGAGAAAACGAAACTGGAAATACAAGGAACTCCCCATGGTCTCACCCAAGCCTGAAGTTATGCCTCATATAGTATACGCGGATTTGAGGAGAGGGAGAGAGGGCAAGCAACAAGTCGGCCAAGTCCCATGGGGAACTCCGGCAGGATCTTAAAGGTAAGCACAGAGAAAAGGCTTGAACAGTGAGATCGAGGTTCAGCATCCTGATGTAAAGATGTCTGTGATTTGTATATTCAGGCAGAGATTGGCTCAGGAAAGGAATAAAGCCTAGGATTTTAGAAGCAGGAGTGTGTAAGCCCAAAAGGGGTGTGCTTGTGAATCCAACATGAAATCTGAAAAGCCTCCTGAAGGTGTATGGATGTGGGCTGATGAGGTGAGGTGGGACCACAAAGAGAAGCACGGGGCCCCCAAACCGTTCTGACGAGCATATGCCTACAGAAATCTCTCTGTTGAAGAACTTTCTTTCTCTTTCTTTTCCCTTTTTTCTTATTTAAAAGTGTTCTAAATATAAAATGACTGTTTTGTTTAACAAAATAAGATATACTAAGACAAAATGAAGACCATCGTATTGAAGTTGGACAAGACAAACCAACAGAAAAATAAATGAACCCCAAGAGAAGGCATAGGAATCAGAGATACACTCGTGCACACATTCAGGAGTCCCATAAAAGCACTAAGCTGAAAACTACAGTATACACGGGGAGGACCCGGTACAGACCTTTGTCGGTCCTGTGTAAGCTGCTTCAGGCTCTGTGAGTTCATATGAGCTTTTTTGCTCGGTTGTTTTAGGTCTTGTTCCCCTGGTGTCCTGTCTCCTCTATCTCCCCAGCTCCTTCTGTGGGGTTCTCTGAGCTCTGAGGGGAGGGATTTGATGGAGACATCTAGTTTAGAGCTGTGTTCCAAGCTCTCTCTCTCTCTCTTTCTCTCTTCCTCTCTCTCTCTCTTCCTCTCTCTCTCTCTCTCTCTCTCTCTCTCTCTCTCTCTCTCTCTCTCTCTCTCTCTCTCTCTCTCTCTCGTCTCTGTATGTGTTCTCACCTATTACAGAATCTTCTAGCCTAGAAGGGTAGCCACACCCAGAGCATGGAGCTTGGGATCTGAAGTCCATAACCCTAGAAACAAACTTGATTCCACCTCAGCTCAACAAAGCAAATTACTTAAGCGTCTCAAACCGTGGTTTCCTCGCTTGCAATATGGTGATAATGTCTATCTTGCAGGCTGGTGAGAGAGTCAGAAGTGTTGTGAGCAAAGTCACTGGGATAGCCTGTGTAACTGGCAGCCCGAAAGCACATCAGACTTTTCGGGGACTACTGTCTGAGAGTCTCCACTCTTTGGCCCTTCAAGATCAGGTCACAACTAACCTGTAAGAACAAGAAGAAAGAAACTAAACGTAACATACACATGAACCCAAACATAACTGTACTCACCACTGAGCAATATGCCAGCAGCAATTTGCATAAACATCATTAACATGAGGCCTCACATTAAAGGTAGGCCCTTTCACTGATTGGCTATGATCGGGGGGGGGGGGGTGATAATGGAAATTTGAACCAAGGAGTTCTTTCATAGTTTCAAACTGACCAAGAAGAGCCTGCATCTCTGTTATCTCTGGCTCCCTTGGTACTCTTGACATAGCTAATGGGGGAGGGGGGGTCTCAGAGAATCCCAGATCAATGTTCCAGAACCCTACTTTTAAGAAGAACTATGCATACTCAAGGGTGCCATGTAAGTATGGAGTCAATGCCGATGCTCAGACCTGAGGAAGATTGTTTTCCTGCATTCAGAGAGAAGCATTTCCTGAGCATCTGTTGTTTACGAACAGGCTCCACACTGGAGGCTTTACCTGGATAATCTGGCACAGTCATCCATTCACTCATACGTTTCTGAGTTCCAGGGTCATACGTCACGAGTGGCTTGGGATTGTACAGGTAGTTGACAGAGCATACCCACAAGATGACCAGCACTGACAGCCTGGGGCCACCACCTGGTCCTGGGAGGCTAAAGACGAAAGAATTTCCTCCAAGGAAGTTGGAAGTGGACGGACTCTCAAAGCACGGCTGAGAAGTGTGCCAGGTAAAGGAGACGTGCAGATAGGACTCAATGGTGTGGGACATCTGAGGAAGAGAGAATATCTGCGAGGGACAGCAGCAGGACAGCCAGCGGAATTTGTTTCATCAGAGGAACGGTCCATAGTCGAGAAAAACAGAAAGAAGTCTGCAGCACGGAACAGGGGGCCTGGTCAAAAAATGAGTGATAAAAGGAATAGAGTTTCCTTAGTTGGCCAAACCCCCCCCAAACATCCAGGAAGCTAGATCTGATAAACTGTCCAGACCGAATTGTCAAGCTCAGCGTGGGAAATGATCATTCCCGTGGGTGGTACCCACCCTGACTATGCAGGATAAGAATAAGAAGCTTTGCCTCTTCATCTCCCAACTTACTCCACAGAAAATCATCAGACCCAAAATAAGGGCTGCTCTATAAAGCATCTTGACCAGTACACCCCAAAGCTGCAAGGTCATCAGAAATGAGGAACATCTGAGACACACGTCACAGCTGAGAGGAGCCTAGGGAGACAGGACAATTGGGTTGTGGGGTCCTGGATGGGATCCAGAACAGAACATGATGTCAGGGGAACAATGGACACACTACTTAGTGATAATTATCTCAATATCCATTCAAAAAGCAAGAGAGTAATGGGGAGATCAGGGTGTGGGGTACGGCAACTCTTCATATCATTTTGCATTTCCTGTAAATGTATGATGAACCCCAGATCAAAGTTTATTTTAATGAGTAGGTTATTCAGTCAAACCCAATGACTTTGGTGGTGGCAGCGGAGCTAGAGGGTAAGTAAATCCCACGAAGTACTTGAAACATGGTTGTAGTAAAAAAGTACCCACAGCTGATATGAAATACACGCTTTACTGGGTATAGTGGAGACTCTACCTGGGAAGAAATTCACCCTGAGAACACTTAGGTCAGTAAGGAGGATCATAGCTAGGAAAGAAAATAATGTACGTCCTCTGAGGTTGATGGGCAGGGGAGGAGACTGAGGTGCAATGATCGTTTTCGAATCCTCCAGCCAGCTTAGTGGGCAGCTAGGATCTGGACACAGGCCTGTCTACCTGTTAAATCTCTATGCTTTCCTCTTTCTAGAAACATCCCCAAGAATTCATACTTGCTGGCAATGAACAAAGGAGGGTCGAAACCAGACAATAAGCCCAGAGGACTCCACCAAAGGCAATCAAGTGCTCCTAACTATCCAAACTCAAAGCCTTCCCAAGAAAAAGGTGGCCCTTGCTAGAGAGGCCTCAGTAAGATGAGGCCAAGAGACCCACGGAGGTCTCCTTGCCCCTCCTCTGGGGTCCTGGTTGTCACTGTTAAACTAAAGACACACAGGCACTAGAAGGGTCCTCAGGAACCACTCAGCATCTTCCTGGGAGTGAGACCACATTCACGTTTATCCCATGAATGTGACCTTCTTGGTCTCTTCCAGTACTTTCTAACACTCTCTTTTTGCCTCTGTTCTGTCTCAGCAATCTGTTGGCATGTCAGAATTCAGCTTACAAAGCTAGTTAGAAGTCTGGACTACTCAGCTATTAAAAACAGTGAATTCATGAAATTCGTAGGCAAATGGATGGAACTAGAAAATATCATCCTGAATGAGGTAACGCAATCACAAAAGAATACACATGGTATGCCCTCACTGATAAGTGGATATTAGCCCAGAAGCATGGGATACCCAAGATACAATTCACAAACCACATGAAACTCAAGAAGAAGGAAGACCAAAGTATGGATACTTTGGTCCTTCTTAGATACCCATGGAAGATACCCATGGAAGGAGTTACCAAGACAAAGTGTAGAGCAGAGACTGATGGAATGACCATCCAGAGACTACCTCACCTGGGGATCCATCCCATACATAGTCACCAAACCCAGACAGTATTGTGGATGCCAACAAGTGCTTGCTGACAGAAGTCTGTTATACCTTTCTCCTGAGAGTCTCTACCAGTGCCTGACAAATACAGAGATGGATGCTTGCAGCCCACCATTGGACTGAGCACAAGGTCCCCAATGGAGGAGCTAGAGAAAGGACCCAAGGAGCTGAAGGGGTTTGCAGCCCCATAGGAGGGACAACAGTATGAACTAACCAGTACCTCCAGAGCTCCCTGGGACTAAACCATCAACCAAAGAGTACACATGGTGGAACTCATGGCTCCAGCTCCACGTGTAGCAGAGGGTGGCCTTGTCGGTCATCAATGGGAGGAGAGGCCCTTGGTCCTGTGAAGGCTCTATGCCCACATGTAGGGGAATCCACAGCCAGGAAGCAGGAGTGGGTGGGTTGGTGAGCAGGGGGCGGGGGTGGGGGTAGGAGTGTTTGGAGGGGAAACCAGGAAATGGGATAACATTTGAAATGTAAATAAAGAAAATATCTAATAAAAATAAGAGGAGAACAGAAAAAAAGAAGTATTTATCCAGAAAAAAAGAAGAAAGAAGGAAGAAGGAGGAGGAGGAGGAGGAGGAGGAGGAGGAAGAAGAAGAAGAAGAAGAGGAGGAGGAGGAGGAGGAGGAGGAGGAGGAGGAGGAAGAAAAGTCTAGACTAAGTGAGCACCAGAGGTCTCTGAGACAGACCCCCAAAGGCTTGTCTGCCCAGAAAGAGAAGTGTGGAAGGTGGACCCTTATGGCTAAGGGGCATCTCCTCCCTGTCTTGTTCCATTTAGGGGAGGCTGCTTTATAGCTGGGGTCCATGGAGATGAGGCTAAGAAGCTGAGTTTAGCTCAGCACAGCTCAAGTGTTCCAGGACTTATTTTTAGTAACACCTGAGAGAACTCAGAAGGGAGAAAGAAGAGTGACGTGGGCCGAGTCTCTTGCAGGAAATTAGTGACACCAGCCAGCTGGTCCAGGGCCCTTGCTGGGCTGTTTCCTCTCTTCCCCAAGCTCTCAGGGGACAGCTATCCTGCTGTGGTCTGCCAGCTCTGGAAGACAAAGAGGTCAACACCCAGCCTGTTGTGTGCTTACCTTCAAAGTGGACCTTATGAGACCACCCGCAATCGAAAACATAGCTTTGCCTGAGTAGGGTGACGATGGGGTGGCGGAAGTGTCTAGCAATCCTCTTTTCTCTAGAAATGGGATTGGAAATGGGGTAATCGCCTAAATGGGGAGCCTTGATGAGTCGCTAAGCACAGGCTTCCATTTTATTATGGTGATGAGGCCCACTGAGCTAACATAATCCCTTTCCTGGGCTCTGAGAGATTGCCAGGCAGCCAGCCCCTGCCCCACCCTCCACCCCAGTTGCATTAGTCTGATGGGAAGAGGCCCTGAGCTCTGTACAGACTGCATTTCATAATGGCATTTAAAAGAAGTGACTGAGGATCTTATCAGGGGCTGGGACACTGCTGTACTGACTCCCTCTGCCCTTTGACGATGCCCTCCTTCCCTCCCAACATGAATGGGACATATGTCGTCAAAATGCAGGGTCATTGAGGTGAAAGGGCTGCCAGGGGAGACCTCAACTTAAAATGGCTAGTGGGAACATGTCATTACAGAAAGATCATAGGTGGTCATAGGTGTCACCCCTTAGCAATTCCACTAACTCTCGGGGTCTCTTACCCATTCATATGTGCTCTGTGATTTCTAAGGCTCTTTTTGGTTCCCCATGTAAAGAACATCAAAATTCACACTTCACCAACCCAGCCAGGAGTTCCACCAAAGCTATTGACCGATTTGTTTTATCTTCTATTATTTATAGCATATATTATATAATAACATGATACCTTTTATTCTTAGAAATTGCAATATCATTTATTAGTGAACATCTTGTAGAATAGGGTGACCTAGCAGTGGCTGAAAGAGAGGCTCTAATAGACTATGACAATCAGGGAAGGCATAAGCCTGGCAGAGGAAAGGGACTTAGGAAGTAGGAGAAAAATACCCAAGGCCACATCATCTGGAGCTCACCCTGGCAGGCAAATGAACTAGAAATTTGGGCAGCTGGTTCCTGCTGCTGGGACTCAGAGAGAGTTCAGCATAAATCACCGCCGTGTGTGCGCGCCACTTAGATCCTAAATGGAAGCTTTGCTTCAACCCTGCTCGCTTACTTACTCAATCACTGAACAGCCAGGACTGCAGCAGAATTACGACAGGATTTAGATTTGGAAGCGGGGCCCTGGAGGCAGTGCCAGCGTTTCCTCGTTCCACTATATTGAACGAGGCGTTGCACCATTATGAGCCAGCAAAACGAGACTTGGTCCTGTTGAGCACACTTTATGGGACAGGTTGCCAACTTTTGCACAACTCCATGGAACTCCATGCCTGTGTGAACAGTGCTGGCTGAAACTGGGCGACATTCGACTTGCTCAGCCAAATATAGCATGCCTACTTGTAGTCTCCAAATGTCAGATGACATAAGACACATTAGCCATAAACACTAACTCGGCAGTATTATTATACCAGTGACATTCTAGAAGAGGATGTTACATCAGTTTGGGGAAAAAAATTGCAAAAAGGCTAAAGTTTAGCAGCCTCCAGTTCCACGCTGTACACATCCCACCCTAGAGTCAGCATTGTGACTCAGACTGTAATAACCAAAGAACAGCAAAATAGGATGTGACCCTAAACCCAAGGAGAGGCGAGTATCTGTTTAATTCATCCATGTTTGCCCTCCACATTATCCTCCTCTCCAAACCCTCCTCTATAGGACACCTGAGATGTCTCTATTAAGATGTGCCATCATGGACATTCCTGACCAAGGAAGTAAATAAAGAGAAGAACTGCCCAGCCCCCAAGAAATGCCCCTGAATCCCATGTGCCCTCACATGACAACCCACCATCTATCTGCTCAGGACAGCTAGGCTTATCATGGTCCTGTGCTGTGGGTGGGGAATGTCTTGTTCCCTCTGAATTCCTATGCTGAAATGAAGTTTTCAGTGTGATTTGGAGGCAGGGCCTTTAGGGGGCAATTGGGTCACAGGAGCAGAGCCTCATGGATGAGCTTAATACTCTTAGAAAGAGGCCCAGAGCCAGCCTGTGCTTTCTGCCATGGAAGGCTCTAAAGTCTCTCCACTGTCTCAACACAGCAGAGCCATCACCAGAACCCAGGCAGGCTGGCTCCACCATCTCAGGTTTGGTAGCCCCTAAATCTGTGAGGAATGCATTCCTGCTCTTCCTAAGTCACCTGCTGTGTGCTACTTTGTCGGAGCAGCTCAGACTCACACACCTTCCAACCTTGCACAAACCGCATATTCCCAGGAGAGGAGAAAGTGACACAGACTCGTGATTGCATCCCGGTGTTCATTGCCCACCTCGAGCTCTTCCCCGTGGGCAGTGGTCAGGTCAGGAAGACTGAAACATCTAAACTCTACAATGTCCACTGATAAATGAATGCCTCTGCTAAGGGAGCAAAGGGAAATTGAAAAAAAAACAAATTCTAAACGCATTCATCCTGCTTCTCCATGTCTCCCTCGGATTGTCAGCTCAGGTTGTGTCCGTCAGACGCCCCCTGTTTTGCGTCCCAGCCCCCAAGATGCTTATTTTCTCCACACCCCAGCATACTTTTCTCAGAGCTATTGCTTTAGAGCTCACCTCTTGGCTGGTCCAGCCCTTGTCATTACACAGTATATCTTTCCCTAGAGGGTTCTAACTCAGCCAAGCCAATTCCCAACCTCACCTCTGGTTTCTTCCTCCCAACTTGCTTACCGTGTGGCACCACAGGGTAGACTTTCCATTCCAGAACAACCTTCCTGCATCCATTCATTCAATACAGGTTTAACTTAGCCTAAGGTGTATCGGGCACTAAGACGGTCATGGAAATGTATTGGAGAGCAAGCTCAGCCAGCATCCCAAAACTCTTAAGCTTCCAGAAAAAGCCATCCATCAGATAGACACAAAATCGATGTCTGATGTGTTTATGTAAACTATGATAATTGTTTATGGAATTGTACTTTGGCATATGTATAAAGCAGAAGGCTGAGACTAGCTCAACCAAAGGGGAAGAGAAGTGATATTTGGACTAATATCTGAAAAACTGGAAGTGACAAATTAGGCAAAGCAGGCTGGCTGGCGGTAGAGTTGCCAAGCCACAGAAGAGCACTCCAAGCTGAGGAAGTTCTCTGCCTTTGGCTTGAGAGTAGACAGGGGCCACTCAAGACTCTCTGACTGGAACTATATGAGAGAATCTGGTCCTCCAGGGAGCTAAGGGAGTTACAAGGATCCAGACCATGAAAAGTATAGAGTCTATGCTAAGGACTTAAGTTTTGATCCTAAGAGAAATGGGAAGGGCATTAAGAGGTTTGGGAGTGCTGGCCATGGGAGCATACAACACAATTACATTTTCAAACAATCATTCCAGCTGCTCTAAAGCGAAAAGGCTAAAGAGCCAGGGGAGGAGACAGAGGGCCACTATGGAGGGAAACGCATCCATTCCAGGAAAGAGATGAAAACGTAAACCTGAAAGCAAGAAAATTAATTTACCAAACTAGAGTTTGCCAGATGGAAAGGCGCAACATCATTAGTGAGATTTTCGTGCAAGTATCCTGACATCAGTTTGGGACAGGGCGGATTTAGAAAACCTTCGAGGCTTCCAGGTTGTTGCACTGGTTGGAGACAGAGACATGAATTCTGCATCTGCACATGGACCTCAGCAGAGCCATGAGCAAGATTGCTTCATATCACCAGCTGAAGTCCCCTCTCTCTCGGACAGTTCTACCTGTGCCTTTCTCCAACAGGGAAAGCAGATGTCTGGGGCCTCATAGTGACCTCACGGCTCTCTCTGGACCTCTTCTTGTTCTGCTAATGCTCCTTTGAGCCATTATGGCCAATGTCTTCCCCACTGATGATCCTTCAAGACTTGAGCCAAAGACATCAGCTTTCCCCCTGATGCCCTCAAAACTAGACTACAACCTTGCTGTTCAGCAAGGTCCAGGCCTGGTTTTCTGACCTGTCATGAAGTCCCAGCATGGTAAGGCTCTAGAAATAGATAAGAATGTCTTCTTCCCTCACCCAAAATCTAGCCTCAAGCTGAGAGGGAATCGGCCAGCGTCTCTTAGCACTTCCTCCACCTGAGAAGCAGGGATGGGTACCAAGGACTTTAAAAGGGAAATGACATTGCTGTTTTCTTACCGTTTACAGTTATATCAGGAACCATCACTCATCTGAGGATGTATCTTTCAGTTGTTAAAGACCTCCTAGGTGCACAGGACTGACAGGGGAAGATGAGCTATCCTCAAAGGGCTTCTATTGCATTCTCTGGCTGATTTAAAATAGGCGTGCTTTACTGAGAGTGAACTATCCACTAACATATCAAAGCATACATCTATGAGATGCTTATACTTGCCAGAAAACACAAGGCAAAATCACGTGTATCAATACAATTGTATCAACCTTTTCCACAGATTTTTGGGTTTTATTTATTTATTTTAAACTGTGGAAAGGTACTTTCTTCCACGCAGATAGTCCCTCAGCAGAACATACAACCTTGGCTGGATTTAAAATCCTACCTTCCTTCTCTGTCAAGGGTCCTTGTAAAGTGCACAACCCCCCTCTTCTACATGTGACACCATTAACCAGTGGCATTCACAGGGAAGTATCAATACAGAGAGGTGATGCAGGGAATAGATAGAACTGGTTGAGTAAGAAATGAACTAGAACAAACAGCCACAAAGGAGGCCAGACGCCCACAAAATGGTCAGGTTTAAAGAAGGCACGGAGCCCAGGGATCGGGTAAGGAACCGAACACTTAGCTAAAGAACAACAGTGGAAGGGCCCAACCCGGGCTGAGGATTTTACACTTGACCTTGCAGGAACTGAACACTCCCTAGGAACACTGCCTTCTTTTCCATGGTGAGCTGGCTGCCAGCATCAGGTCTCAGCAGAGAAAGTGCCTCTTGTCCTTAGAATACCCACAAAGGGTTCCATGAAACAAGAAGGAAAAACAAAAACAAAACTAAATGTTATTCTGCTACCATGGCTCTTCAATGAATAAGGTCTAATCCTTTGTATCTATACATAATTCAGGCATTTTTTTCTTTATCTTCCATTTTCTGTTATCACAGGCTCATTCCATTACTAAGAAGAGAACACACAGGAATCAAGAGCGTTAAAGAGAGTCCAACATGGCCAAGTGGCGACTTGAACCCAGGTCCCTCGTGTAGAATCCGGTGCTAATGGGTCCTCTGCCTGCTTGCTTCACAGAGTGCCTCTGTCACCGGCCACCACGCTGGCTTCTTCTGTCTGCCAGCCCTGGGTCCTTTCCAAGAAAAGACAAAGCCTCCAAACAGGCAGTAATGACATTGATTATTCTAAGCCAGAGGCAGGGGACTGTGGATCATTTCCTTAAAATACTTGCTCAGCAGCACTGAAGTCCTCACCCCAACCACCCTTAGTCCCAAGAAATAAATGTGCAGTACTTCATTATCATGAAGGGGAGAAAATTCCCTGTGGAGTTCTGCAGTCTCATTTTCCTAGTTTGTCAAACGCCAGCAGCAGCCAACCAAGCTGGCTGCACTGTTTGCTTGTCTGTATCTTATTGTGGTAATGTTCTGCAGATTGCAGAAGCCCCCCTCCTGTCCCCAAGCTAGGCAAAAACAAAACAAAACGAAAACGAAAAAAAACCACTTTACCTCTGAGCCTCCTAAAGCAGCACTCATAGGTTCCCCTGCTGTCCTTGGGCTTCCTATAATATTGACTCCGGATGTGATATACTGTGGTACTCTGCCATCAGCCATATTTTGTTGTCTCACACACACACACACACACACACACACACACACACACGGAAGAACGTGCAATTTATTTTTAACATCCATACAAGATATGTGACCGAAATGTAATTTAAAAGACAGACAAATGGAAGACTTTCCCGTGTCATGTGAGGCGTGAAAAGCATTGTGTTCAAAAGCTAGTCTTCTGTTACTATAGTCACAGCCTTTCCTGTTTCACCCTTTGTCACTAAGGAGGTTGAAGTGAGGGGAGATTTGTCTCTTTTCTCAAAGACCTATCTCTCAAGGCTGAGTTTCTCCATACCTGAATTCACACATCCCCCACACCATGGCAATCACACCCCACTGTAACCACTCATGATGTCAGACACAGGGGACTAGCAGAAGAATGACAGCTCCTGAGACGAGCCGAAGACCACTCTCTCTGTGACCTAAGGACTCCGAAGTAATAACAAATGGAGGGATGTTGTTGTTTTGTTTTGTTTTGTTTTGTTTTGTTTTTTAGCAGAAAAGAAACTCTTGAAAACTATTCTTGAATATTTGACTATTTATTAAATTTCAGAGCTTCTAGATCCTGAAACTATGGTCTGAGGCATTTCCTAGATAACCCTACAGCAAGCTGCATGCTTGTTCAGCTGCATCTTATTTTTGTAATGTTTGGCAGATTGCAGAAGCTCCATCCACCACCCCAGCTAGGCAAAAACCTATCACCTGTGAGATTCCTAGGGCAGCATTCAAAGATTTTTCCCTGTTATCCTTGGGCTTCCTATATAATATTGCCTTTCAATACCACGTGGTGGTATGTATACTCTGTGTGTGTGTGTGTGTGTGTGTGTGTGTGTGTGTGTGTGTGTGTATGTGTGTGTGTGTGTGTGCATGTACCACAGTTTATCACATAGCCCAACTGCAAGCTGCATAGGAAAGATACGATGAGACCAACAGATCTCAGATCTCCAGCAATCCTCACCCACAGACCTCACAGGTATTTCAAACACGGGGCTTTTAAAAATACTTCCATGGATGTACAGAAAAACAATATGTTCCTGGAAAGTCTTTTTCCTACCTTTTCTTACCCATAATAAATGAAACCTCAAGCCAAGGTTAACAGCTATAAATAAATTTGTGGATGGCAGCCAAAAGAAGAGTGGACGCATCACGTTCGCGTGGCGTGTTCACCACACAAGCATTGCCTACACCAAAGGGACCGGTTTATTATAAGACGGACAGCTGGCATGTGAGAGGGGAATCCGCAGCCACTCTATGCTGGGCACTTTCCTCTACAAATGGCCCCAGCTTTGGATGCTTAAATTTTAGTCCTAAATGCTATTTAGATCCATCAGGGCTCTTGGAGATGGATTTCAAGTTGCAGGCACCAAAGTGCATTGTTTACTAAAACCACTGCAGCCCCACCCCACCCCCACCAACCCTCACACATGCTTTGGTCTGCTCCTTTCACAAGATGCTGCTGTAATGCGGGCTGCCTTAATCTCTGTGGTTGGAGGTGCAGAAAGAAACAAGAAACAGAAAAGAGCAAGTTGAAGAGAACCTGAACTCACAATCTGGGAGCCAGAGAGGAAACATTGAACAGTACGCCCCTTGCTTTAATTACTGGCCTGAAAATTTCAATTTGCATGTGTTTTAATTAGCCATGGAAGGGCTCACCTATTCATCTCTGAATACCAAGATTGAAAAGCAAACAGAATGGGAACGGAAAGGCCTTCAAGGATTAATCCTCACATTCTTCTCATTTTTCCCCCAAATTTGAGGCTAACATTTTTGTGGTAGGGGAATTTGATCTTAGGAAAGGAAATACTGAGTTTGCGTGGTAAACAGACCTCTGTGGTACTCTGACCAGTGTTCTAGCCAACAGGATTTAGTAGGCCAAGGGCCGGAGCAAGAGGGCTACAGAAATGACTGTTCTGACAAAATAACACAACTAGGTCCCCTTCCACAATGCAGGAAATCAAACCAGGAGAATTCTGTTTGCCAAGTGGGTGGGCTGAGGAAATGAGAACCCCAGGTTCCCTTTACTCATCAGCGTCTTCATGTCCTTCTCTTTTATTTGCATGTAAAAAGTAATTTTAATAGTTTTTGCTTATCCATCTAGGATCATCAGTTTCTGCCAACAGAAAAAGGTAAGAAAAATTAATTTCAATTGACTTTCCTTTCAGAAATGTGTCCTGCGGATATCTTAAAAAGTCAAAACAACAAGACGTTGCCAAAGCTTTAAGTAGCCCTACAAAGGCCATGAGTAGAGAAAGGTGTTAGCCAAGGACTCACATGGCACCCATGGCTAAAGCTCTCTAGGGATAAACGTGGGTCATTTTTATTGAAACTTGAGCTCCTTACTTCAAGCCCACCAGCCAGCCAACAGCAGCAGAACTGAGTCTAAATGAGCGTCTGAAACACAAGGGACTCTGATAACTGCTCTGGTGGTTAAGACATCCAAGAACATGGAACTCCTTAAAAGAGTTGGGGCCACAACGCATGAATCGATCATCCTCAGTTACTGCTGGTCCTGTCTTTGGAGGTTCTAAGGAACTGGAGAGGACTAATGTGGGCTTAGCAGGGCATTGTCATCTGTGAGCATGGGGCAAGAGTCCATGCATGGACATATATATATGGTGGCCTTTTCAGCAACAGGCCAGTGATCTGAGAGAACAGCTTAGGGTTTATTTGGGCTCACAGTTTCCGTGGGTTTCATTTCCGGTCCACTGGCTTGGTTGCTGTGGGCCTCAGGCAAAGCATCATGGCATCATGGTGGAGCACACTCGTGGCATGGCAAGGGCAGGAGGAGCATAGGATGCTTATGTTTGAGGACTTCATCCCTTTGCATCCGTGTCCACAGCCTATCTAATGGTGCTACCGTGCTCACTCACTCTCTCTCGCTCTCTGTCTGTCTCTGTCTCTCTCACACACACACCCTTACTAACTCTAGAAATACCATTATAGACAAATCCAGAAGTGCTTTTTAAGCCCCCTAATACTGACAGCACTGGCCATTGCAGGCACAGTATATGTAATGATCCAGAACCAGAGTCTTGGACATATTTAAATAAAGCTAAATAAAGGCCGGTTTTCTTATGTGTTTGCTGTGGCTGCGTCTTACAAGCCAAAGCAAAACCCAAGACAGCAGGTCAACCTGTGGTCCGAGATTCTTGTTGGGAATCCGAGCAGAAAACGCAAGGGATGGAAAGAGCCTATGATGACAGCTCAGAGGAAACTGCCAAAGCCTAGGGCACCGATACACACCTACAGCCCCAACGATCTGCAGTCAGAGGCAGGAGGATCGCAAGTGTGAAGCCAGCCTGGTCTACATGGTGAGTTTCAGGCAAGATGATATGGTAATATTTACTCTGGAGACTTAGTTAACTGGGGAGTGCTGAGCCCTAAATGAAATATCTATACAACACTCTCTCCCTGTCTCTTGGCTCAGAGAACATGGCAGAAGAGGGAAAAGAAAGGTTCTAAGAGCCAGAGATCAGAGTGGACTGCCGTGAACCAGTCTTCAAGACAGAATAGAGCCATTGCCCTCATGAGTTCCCAGCAGCTATGGTGGCCCTGCACAAGAGTTAAGCCAATCAAAATTACAATATAAATACAGAAGGGGCACATGGAGCCTTGCCCCTAGCTGTAGAGCTTTAGCAGTTGGATATTACTGCAGCAAGGAGAGCAGGTTTTCTTTCAGAATGTGGTCTCTGGAGGGCTGAACATACTTGAGTTAGATTCTGTATTGGCTAGTTTTGTGTCAACTTGACACAGCTGGGGTTATCACAGAGAAAGGAGCTTCAGTTGAGGAAATGCCTCCATGAGATCCAACTCTAAGGCATTTTCTCAATTAGTGATCAAGGGGAAAAGGCCCCTTGTGGGTGGGACCATCTCTGGGCTGGTAGTCTTGGTTCTTTAAGAGAGCAGGCTGAGCAAGCCAGGGGAGGCAAGCCAGTAAAGAACATCCCTCCATGGCCTCTGCAACAGCTCCTGCTTCCTGACCTGCTTGAGTTCCAGTCCTGACTTCCTTTGGTGATGAACAGCAGTATGGAAGTGTAAGCCGAATAAACCCTTTCCTCCCCAACTTGCTTCTTGGTCATGATGTTTGTACAGGAATAGAAACCCTGACTAAGACAGATTCCCTTACACTCATGTACACAGGGACAGCGCTGACTGCTGGGCTCAGTAAGTCATGAGGAAGACTTCAAGTTAGAAAGGAAACATGGCTAAGAGGGTGTCTGAGAGGAGTTTGAGGGAGAGTAGAAAGTCTGTCCAGAGAGAGAGAGAGAGAGTTTTTCCTGTTAGCTCGACTGGGCTGTTCCACCTATGTGGTAACTTACAGTAAGCATTTTATTTTATTTTATTACTTTTAGTTTTTACCTTTTCTTTTTAGTGCTAGGGATAGAATCCAGGGTTTCGTGCATGCAAAATGCATCCTATACTGCCAAGTTGTACCTCCAGCCCACCATGCTGTAGCATTTCACATGTGCCATCTTTCTTCTGGTACTTATAACATCTGTGAATATTGGAATATGCGGCCACAATCCTAAGGGAGCATAAGGGGCCACTCTCTTTTTGATCTCAGAGTCTTCAAGTCTTCAGCAAAGCTAAGGATTCTTGGCGAGGACTTTTGTCTCCAAAGTAATGATGGAAAGCTCTGGGCTAGAAGTCAAGAGAGTGGTGCTGGCTCACCCTGGCTAGACATTGGTGCCCTGGGGACTTTAGGGGAGGCTCTTCTTCACTCAGACCCTAAGTTCATTTGTAGGGTAAGGGTGCTGGGCCACAAGCTTGCTTCTTCTGTGTCTTGCATTCTATGCGTTCCGACCAAGCGACTGTTTCAAGTCTGTGCAGCCATCGTGAGGCTCTGAAACAGATTCTAGGTCTCCTGACCCAGCACAGTTAGTGTGTTTCCATTGTGTTGGGCTCCATGACCAGGAGACATGAACACACCAGGCAGCATCAGTAAGAGGCTACTGAATGCCAAGTGCTGCCTCTGGTTAGTCTCCAGATTGTATATAGTTGGTTCTCATGTAAATCAGATAAAATTCACATTTTATAGAGAGTAAGCAAACGTAAGATTTAGCCATTTACTCATAATCAGACCGTTAGCATATACAATGCCAGGATTTGAAGTCAGACATTCCAATTCAGAAGCTCTTATCTTCAGCTATACAACCACACTATACAGTAGCATAAGGAGCTGCTTGGTGACACAAGGGGCATAGAAACCCTAAAATAGAAAACGTGGCAGCCTTCCAAGGGTGAGATCACGTTGGGAGTATGCAAGCTTTCAGAAGAATTACTTTGGTCAGTGTTGCTTGCCTGCACACCTCTGCATCTCCCTCCCCACAGATGACCACATGACCAGCCCCTGGGGGAGCATTTAAGAACCAGTGGTCTTCGGTGTGGTCTGAATGGAATATGGATAATGACCACACAGAAAAGCAGGAGACAGTGGCATCCTGGCTCACTCTGCCAGCTTGCAAGACAGGGAAAACCAAAACCACCACAGATTATTTTTATGACCAAATAAAACCCAAGAGGAGCTACTCTCGTGAGTCTCCAGGGGACCTCACTGACATCACATCTAGGCACATGCGTAGGCTTATTCACTAGAACACAACTCAGTTCACAGCTGCGCAGAGATATTAAAAAACAAAAGGGGAAGGGACACTCAGAAACTCTATTCTTCAGGGGGGGTAAACATGATCTGTCTACCACCTTCTGCCTATCAAATGATCTCTATCCCAGAAGCTTTTGAGTCAATTCTCATACTGCTAAGAAAATGTGTTTACATGGTGGTGTTAGCCTTGTGCACAGTCTGTTCAGTTTGTGTCTAGCTCAGTGCATTGAATGGCTGGCTACTTGACACAAGCTCATCACCTGGCTTCCAACATCCCTGCTGTCTTGTCTGTTGAGAAGGAGCTGATCTCTGAGTCAATCACGAACCGGAAATCCTTGAATCATGCATGCACTTTTCTCACTGGGTTCACCCAATACAATTATTATCCATGGAGTTTAAACTCATGCAAGAAACAGTGAACATGTTGTTGAAATCGAAAATAATTTCAGGTAGCTAGTAGGACTTCTGTCCTAGGAGTCTGGCTTGCAATTGACTGGCTGCCAGGCCTGGAGGGCATCCCAATCTAGTGGCACAGCAGGGAGAGTTAAGGCTCCTTCCCTGGGGGTCTGTGTGCATGAGGCAAAGCTCTGCAATCTTCCTGACCTCCCTGGAGGGAAAGTTTGCCTCTTTCCTGGTGAGAGTGCAGATCACCAAGTTCAGGAGGTAAGGAG
The DNA here is from genome assembly GCF_000001635.26 of Mus musculus. Classification (NCBI taxonomy): domain Eukaryota; kingdom Metazoa; phylum Chordata; class Mammalia; order Rodentia; family Muridae; genus Mus; species Mus musculus. The sequence goes on from NC_000074.6 coordinate 93,736,035, forward strand.
CTGGGTAAACAGAGCTGAGGAGAGAGTCCTAGGAGAAGGCTGGCCCCTCCTGGAGTGTCGATAGGAGCCCTTCTCCTTAAACTTGGCAGCTGTGCCTCCATATTGATGTTTTGAAATAGGCTGGTAAAAATCAAATCAATAAATATGTGTCCCACATACTATTCAATTTTTGTGGTAAAACACTGAAAATCAACTACACAATTTTCAAGAATATATTATTGGCTGGCATGGTGGCCCACTAAGAAGGAATAGTGTTCTCTGTGACTTTAAGACCAACTTGGTCTACATGGTAAGTTCCAGGTAGCATCATGAGACTCTGCCTCAAACTCTCTCTCTCTCTCTCTCTCTCTCTCTCTCTCTCTCTCTCTCTCTCTCTCTCTCTCTCTTTCTCTCTCTCTCTCGCCCTCACTCTCACTCTTTGTGTGTGTGTGTGTGTGTGTGTGTGTGCGCGCGCGCACGCGCGCGTGCGTGTGTGCGATACATTATTAATTACAGTTTGATAAAATTACCTTTAAAATAATGATAGCCACCATTTGAGGATGTTTGGATATGTAATTGCATGCTGCATATCTTAAATGCACTATGTCTTTTTATCAACAAAACAAGGTTATACTACTTAATAGATGAGGAAACTGAATCAGAAAGCAAAGGTGCTTTTGCCCCAAATGCACCAGCTGTTAGGGGATGGGGCTGAGCTTCCAACATAGACAGTGCAGCAGTGAGACAGCATTCCTAGGCTCTGGGCCTATTATGTCAACTTCAGTCCTGCAGGAAACTAGAGCAATGATCCCAGCTCTCTCAATCAGAGAACAAGATGTTCAAGGCCTGGCTTCAGCATCACCTAAAGCACATCATGGCCCCAGTCTCTCTGGTCCCTGCTGACTTCCTCTCACAAATTTCACCTGTTCTTCATAGGAAGATTGGAAGGACATCAAGTCCATTCAGAGCCAGATACAAAACTGTACCAGTTGAAACTGGCAGGTAGAGGGGACTCCATCCAATTAGATGCTCACACAAGTCTTTGCTGTGCAACAGCTGTTGTGTCTGGCCTGTAATGGATGCTCAACAGTTGTTGGGTTAACAAGCAATTGATCATTATATTGATACATTTCACTAACAGAAATATTCAAGATGTTATTGTTGTCGTCGTTAGACAAGAATTCTGCCACATGTGATGACACATATCTGTTATCCTAGCATTCAAGAGGCTTAGGCAGTGGGACTGTGAGTCTAAGGCTAGCCTGAGCTACATAGCCAGACTGTGTTTAAAAAGAAAAGTTATTGTTCTTTTAGAACAGATGTCTTCAGGATCTGCAGGGGGCTTTACTTTGTTGGCTCCCGTAGCTGACAGAGGACTTGTCATAAAGCCCCTAACTAGGGAGTTTCAATTGAGACAAGAAGGAAGATTAGATCCTCTGAAAGAACTAAACTGTTTTATATGTATATATGTGTATATGTGTAATGTACATATGTATAAATGTGTATATGTATATACATATGTATATATTGTTTTCCCAAGAACATCTGGTGCGGATCCATGTTTCAGAATTAAAAACCCACTTTGAGCATTTAGAAATTTGTAATAAACTTAAGATGACCAATGTTAGGTAAAAATTCTCCCATCTCTTTTGCAGGTAGAAAATGAAGCACAGAAGAGTTGCCCTTTGCCCACAGACACACACCAGGAAATGTTACGTCAGGATTTGAAACCAATCACTGTGACTCTAAAGGTTTTTTTGGAGGTAGGTTGGGGTTCCCGAGGTGTGAGTCTGAAGCCTTAAGTATGCTAAACATACATTCTTCTACCGGGGCAACACTTCCAACCTCACTTCATAATCTATAGTCTCTGTACTACATAGTATAGTAAGAATAGATAGCTCGATGTCATGGATTATTACCAAGTTACGTACAAGTGTGTTCTCATGCACAGCTTGTATGGCTTGTTGAACTTTTGTATGATTTTGTTTAGCATAAGTGGGCTCCTAAACACTAAACTATTTGTTGAATTGATTTTTTAAGCACCATTTGTCTTGAAGCTGTGCTATACAACTGCAGAATACATCAATGGCCGTGTATCCCACTGTGCAGACAGTTCCTTAATTTTCTTCCTACTAGTAAAAAATTAATATTGTTTCCAGCATTTTAATAACTGTGTTGGTTGACACGTGTTTCTATATGACCTGTATGAATAATGGAGCATATGTTTCTAGTAGTGAAATTGTTTAGTCCAAGGAAATTCACAGAAAAACTACAAGGCTGATGTAGACTCCAAACGCAGTCAGGCAGCCTGAATACTAACTAGCTCGTATATACATATAGTACCTCCCACATCACAAGAAGTTCTGAGAGAAGGAGACTGAGAACTAGCAAAACTCAGACCTGTCCAGGGTCAGCCTATGAATTTAAATCAGACCTGGGGAAAAGGAAAGGAAAAAACTCACTGTTTTGAAGCTGTTTTTACTAAAACGGCATTGGTATAACAGTTTGGGTTTAACGAAACTTGTTTTGTGTCAAGCATCCCATATACCCAGGTAAACAAACTTTTAAAGGTAGATGAGGTGAAGACATAATCAAATATCACCAAGTTCTGAGGACAGAATTGGGCAAGAGGACTCTGTGTTTTCCAATTCAAAAGTACCATGATCTTCTGATCCCAGGTAAATAAAAGGGAAGGAAAAGCTCTATGCTGTGTGGGTTGTGGGAGGTGCTGTATGTATATAGGAGCTCGTGAGTGATCAGGCTGCCTGCATGCTTCTGGAGTCTACATTAACCTGGTAGCTTTTCTGAGAATTTCCCTGGACTAAACCATTTCACTACTAGAAACATATGTTGCAGTATCCATACATATCATACAGCAACACGTGTTAACCAAAGCAGTTATTGAATGCAGACATTTAAGTAAAAAGAGACCATAACCACCAGAAAGACCTAGAATCCACGCAAAGGCTTGCCGAAGGGCCATACTCACGCTCCTGCAGATGCTGGGGCATCTGAAGCTTGGCCTTCCTGTTTAAGGATGGAACTCTGCATAGAAGATTCCTCTCCGAAACCAAGGGGGGGAGAGATGTCAACTTCTTGATCAACAGAGAATCCCAAGTTGAATCTTTCTCAAAGATAATTTACTCCAAGTAAAAGATTTTCCTGTTAAGTATTACTTATGATTGAACAATAGGTATCATTAGGTAAGAATTTTGAGGAGGGATGAGTAAGCTCTTTGCAAAAATGAATACAAAACTCTCTTCTGATCAGCCTGATTAGAACACTGACAGAAGGAGGAGGAGGAGGAAGCTGTGACGATGTTTTGATAAACGCCCTCACTCAGGTGCCCTAACATTTACATGTTAACTTTCAGCTAAGGATTCTACACACACTGAAGATACTTTCTCTCAACCAATGTCAGAGACAGCCTGGGGCCCGCAAGATGGGTCCGGGAAATGGGCCTGCCTTTGAGCATGCAACCATGTGAGTTCCCTTCCTGGGGTTCACACGGTGGAAAGAGAGAATTGACCCCCTCAAATTATCCTCTGACAAGTATCCACATGTGCATGGACACATACATGTACAGATGTGTGTGCGTGTGCATGTGCACACACACAAATCAAAGAATGAACACATAGTAACCTTTTAGAAAGATATCCTGCCCAGGCCTAGAAGCTTTCCCTCCTAGCTAGTATGGAATCTATCTATAAATCCTCCTGTAGTTCAGCTGCATACATTACAGGTGACATAATTTAGGACATGACCTCAGACAAGAACCCACACCAAATAATACCCTCAAAGACAGATGTCTATCTGTAACAACAGAAGCCTCCAAAAGCATCTCACCTTTCTTTGTCAGAGCCTGGTTGTGCATTGGTGTGTGTGTGTGTGTGGGGGGAATGATCCCCTTAAGAACCATATTGTCTTAAATCTGTATTGTTCTGAAGAAGATCTTGGAATATGAGAGAGCTGGCAAGAAACTCCACCCTGTTCTTGCATGCCACTGGGAGTTTGAGCTAGAATTTACAATGTTGGCTTTAATCAAGACACTCAGTGTCCTGGCTGCCCCGCGTAAAAGATTGGCTGTGAACTTTGCCAAGGAGTTATTCACATTTCAGCTGACCCGAGATTTTTAATTATCATCTAACTTCCAAACCATCCATTCTTCCGAGGCAGCCCACAGAAGATAAAAAGCCTCCGTTTTCCTGTAGGTTTCTTCTTTGGCTGATTCCAGACGTGTCTTCTCTGGGTGGGGGTACTCTTGGAAAATTTGTAGCTCAGAAGGAGAGCAAGAAAGAAAGGGGTCCAGTCTGAGACAGGAGAGAGAGAGAGAGAGAGAGAGAGAGAGAGAGAGAGAGAGAGAGAGAGAGAGACAGTGACACCTTTGCAGGGTTCTCAACAGATGCTCGGTGCACAGAGACTTGAAGGAACTAATGTTGTTGCTGTGGCAACCATGCATGCCTAAATGAACAATAAAATTAATAGTCCCTAATAGGCTTTGCTGGCATCAGTAGGATGGTAACACTCTTCTTTACTGGGAAACGTGTGCTCTCTATAGTGACCCCACTTAGCTTTGGTTTTTCATACAAAGGAAAATGGTGTTCAGTCATAGCAAATGGAACAGATATTCGCTCTGTAAACTTCTCCATGCCCAAAGCAGGAGATACATTATCCTGCCTCCCTGATGAAGGTAAGAGGCACCTCCAACCCCACCCACCCACCTTTTGGTGTTGTGCTATTTAATTTTATCATGCCAGTGATCGTCTCCTACTGCACTTTTGTTGTAAGCACATCAGGCTAAGGAGGAGCAGGGAAGCAGGATGTGATACAAAGAAGGGGTAAAATTAGCTATAGCCCATAATTGGGCGCTGCTGGCCTTGAAGAAGACCCAGTACATATTAATTAAATGGACTGATATGTTGCTGAATGAATGGGGCTATTCTAGACAGCAGGGACAAAATTATCCTGACCTCAGGTAACTTGAGCCATTGCTCTGAAGAATCCAATGAGCTTTATCTTTGAATAGAGACAGGAAATAAGGAAAGCTTTCTTGGGACATTGGATGTTATTAAAAAAATCTGTTGGGCTTAGCAATGGATGTGGTTCAGGGTAAGAGTGACTGTTTAGCATGCATGAAGTCTTGGGTTCAATTCTTGGTGCCCTTAAAAGTCTGTTAAACTAGAAACTTTAGCACCATGAGAACTATTAGAGACATCTCTCATTGATGTTGTAATTAAACTGTGCAATTAAAATGTGCCTTTCAAATAGGAGTAACCATCTCATCCAATTTCAAGCAAAAGTTCAATTCTTCCAAATGTTTGCTATTAAATATATGAGAGCATTGCAATAAAAAATATTTCTGCATAAATTATTTCTCTAAATTTCTAGGCAATGCTAACACTAGACAAAAAGATCTTTGCCAGGTAATGTTGGTAGCGTTGGCTTAAATGTTTAAACCCTGGTGTTAATGGGCTAAGTCAAAGGTTTGGGGTACCTGGCTGGGCGCAGAGTCAGGCTGAATCAACAGTCAAGACATCCTAGTGCCAGTCAGTGTGCTCACATATGAATCCAAACAAACAAGAAGAACTTCTCTGTTGGGGAGGAGGTGGCAGGGGTGGAGGGCAGGCATGGGGGAGGGGAGATTAGTGAAATTGGAGTGCATGATGTGAAATTCACAAATAACCACTAAAAAGTTAAACAAAAAAAGGCAAAATCGCAGTCATCTCCATGGGCACCCATTGCAGCTCAGAGAGTGCATGCAGCTAATGAGAGGTAATGACACTTTCTTTTAAAGAGAAGAGACACCAAGAGACACCCAAAATAATTGAGTGGAGCATATTTGAACATTGCAGAATGAGTGAGACTCACACAGGAATTGCTCTATATCACTTTACTATATCAGCTTGATAACATGTTAACTTTTTAGAAGAGTAAGGTGTGCCTTTGTTACACAACGGAGAGATGCACTTTAAGCACTGTATGATAAGGTTATGAGTCCTACACGTGAAAATAAAACTCATCTCAAAGCTTCCTCCTATCACTGGAATGTGTCCTCCAGGAGTTCATGTTGGAGGCTTATTCTTCAGTACAATAGACACTGAAAGGTGGCGCCCAGGAAGTGACTAGGTCCTGAGGGTGCATGGATAAATTTAGCACAGCAGGGTGTTGACTAGTAGAGGGGATTTGTCACTTTAAAAGGAGAAAAGAAGCCAGGCAGTAGTGGCGCATGCCTTTAATCCCAGCACTTCGGAGGCATAGGCAGATGGATTTCTGAGTTCAAGGCCAGCCTGATCTACAAAGAGAGTTTCAGGACAGCCAGGGCTACACAGAGAAACCCTGTCTTGAAAAACAAAAAACAAAAGGAAAAAAAAAAGACTCTTGATGTTCTCTCTCCCTTAATCATCTGTGCTTGGAATGTCTGCTATGGCATGACATAGGCTATCTGCAGACATGACATTGGGTAGAGAGATGGGGCAGGTGAATCTTCCTGCTTCTTGTTTTCTACCAAGGACAATCTGATGGGGGGAAGGGGTTGCTGGAATGAGCAATAGCCTTGAACCACATGACTAGGCCCTACGATCCACAAGAAGGTCTTGATCTGCTCTCGCAATTCTGGATCCCCTCCAAAGAGAAGTCACTAATTTCTACTTGAATCTGAAATCAGTAAGAGAAGTTAACCTTTCCCTGCACTAAGAATTGCACAGGATTTCCTGTGGCATGGCGTTCAAACGAGGTGAGGATCAAAGCTTACCACTCTAAAAGCTCTGGTGCCTGCTGAACTCTAGGCTTCTCAGGAATAGAGTATAGAGACAAGAAAGACATGTGGGATCTGCTCTGGGGGCTTCTAAGGCAAGTTGGGGGACACAGACAAGAAAACGAGCAGTTTCAGGGAAGAATAGCTGGTAAGTGCTATGAGCGGATAAATGGAATTTGCAAGATGAGCTTCTGGCAGCAAGCCTACCAGAAAAGCTTTTTAGAACAAGTGATACCTAAATAACCAGGAGAAGTTTGCCATGTTTAGTTAGGATGCTAGGGGGAGGGGCAGCCTGGACTGAGCTCTCTGTTTTCCTACCTGTGAAATGGGAACAGTCATGGTGCTTCTGGTTTGTTGTAAGATTCAGGAAGAGAATCCATGTCTGACCTGTTCAAACACTAACAGTGAGATAAATGTGGGAGAAGACACTTAATAGTCCAGGCAGACAGCATGTGGGTAAGGAGGCCCAGTGGGGATGCTCGGTATCCTAAATGTAATCCAATTTAGCTGGAAAGGAGAATGGGAAGAGTTTGTGAGAAGAGGCAGGCTCAGAGCAAGCACCAGAGGCACAGGTCCTCTGTGGTGTGTGAAGGGCTTTGGAGTTTCTCCTGGATGAACGCCAAACACTAAAGTATTATAGGAGAGACTCCTGACATTCATTACCTACATTTATTAGTAGGTGAGGAGTGTGCTTGGACATATAAAAAAATGTTTGTTTTACCCTAAAGCATTAATACTGTTCACCTATCAGCCAGTTTCCTCCATGGTGGAGAAAATCCTGTTGGAATTCAATAACTCGCCCACAATCAAGGATTCCCTTCCTGTAGTAGGTTTGTGATGCTGGAGCTCAGATAACAGCAGTTCATTCAGAAGAGGCATTACCCAAATAATATAATTCAGCCTAAGAGACCCAGCTTAAAAATTAAATAGTGTATCTTTTCATGAGTCATGAACTGCAATATACAGCCAGCCTCTCTTGAGTCATTAAACTTGCTCCATTGGATTACAGAAAGCCCCAATCAACTGACCATGCTCTGGCTGGATTTTTGTTTTTAGAGCACAGATCTCATTTTTTATCTAGTAGAGGAAGAGTGAGCATAAACCACAGACACAGAGCTTTATGTAATCTGGGATGCAAGATACACACCTTCTATCTCTTCAGACCATGCCTCCGAATGGAATTTTAGTAGGTCAATCTACGTTCTCTTGGATGATAGACATTCAAGTGAAGAGATGATGCATTTCAACACTTAGAAATGACCTGAGCAAGCTAATCGGCACAGGTTGATGCAGATAGCCCTAAGGGCTTCTGGGTAACTCAAGCCAAGATGGCACAAACCACTCATAATAACAGTAGGCAGGAGAATGGCAGATAAGACGTCTTTGGAAGAGAATAATTAAAATATGTCTTTTAAAGGGATGAACTACTAGTTGACGCCCTAAAACGGAATTGTTGTGTGATCCTTACTGGGCCACTGGAGCCAGAAGAGTTAACGCATCATGTTGAAAAGCACTGAAAGCAAGAGAGGAAGCAAGCATGTACCAGTCAGCCTCCAAACCATAGAGGAGGCACCCTTGCCTCAGCACTTTCATGTGGTTCTGTGGTCATGCCCAGGACATGTTAAAGCAGACCCGGCTGGCATCTCCACACACCACTTATTTCACATGTCTGTCTGGGCAGTCACTATTAGGATTCTGTATGCAGCAATGGATGTACATACCAGTGACATTTTAAAAGACGTATTCAATTATGTGTATGTGTCGATGTGTAAGTATGTGCATGTGAGTACGGATGCCTGAGAAGGCCAGTGACACCTAAGTCCCAGAACTTTGCTTACAGGTGGTTGTGCGCTGTCCAACTTAAGTGATGGGGCCTGAACTCCAGTCCTCTGCAAGAGCCAGTATGTGCTTTTATGGTTTGAGCCACTTCTCCATCTCCTCCGAGGACAATTTTAATGTATTCATTTATTGAGTGAGTGTTTATTGCAAGCCAGCTAAAAGTAAGGCAACCAGGAACAATATCAAGAAGCAAGAGGTATATACATTGACCTCAAAGAGATTTACTACTTACTAGATGTGACAGGCCACAGACTTCACCCGTAACACAAGGCACGCCGTAATAAAAAGCACCATAGAGAGTCTGATGAGGCGTTAGAAGATCATCACACACATACTTAAAAGATACTAGTATGTCAATAAATCATATATTCACAGGATCTGTTTTTATTAACCTCATTCATTTTAAGGATTAATGAGGAGCAATGCGATTTTACTTACTGACAGTTCCATTAAAGTGCAGAGCCAGCAACTGATATTGATCAGCAGGTGGTGGTGGCAATAGGAAGACCAGGAGTCTCTGAATGGTCCTGAACCCCAGAGCAACTCTCATTAGTGGATGTGCCGAGGATGCTCTTAGTTTTCCCTTTGTGGAGAAAGGTAGGGGCAAGGGTTGGCTTGGCGTTTCTGTGGTCTTCGCCTAGGAAACACTTGCTCTGTTCTGTCAGTGTTGCAAGGAACAAGAACCATGCCCTGAAATGCTCCTAAATGAAGGAATTCAAATCGGGAGTAAGAAAAAAAATCAGGCTCCTTGTCAAGTAGCTGTCAGCCGCTAAGCCGGCATAGAGAACGTTAGGACAATGCTGCCTTCCCATTTCCTTCCCCATTTCAAAGGTACTGGTTTGATTTAAGAGATTAATTGCTCTTCCGGCACTGCCAGCATTTCCCACCCTCACATCCAGAGTTCAAGGAGAAAATCTGTCCTGCTGTAGAAAGGCATTGGCAATGGATGCTTGGGGGAATTAGAATTTCCATATCCAGTAAGGAAGGTATTGCAAGGAAACCAGGTATTGCAAAAGGAAGTTTTAAATCTTGCTGCAGTTTTAAAATTCTAAAAATGTAAAGCTCTCTTTCTCCTCCCTGCATAGCTCTGACGTGAGAAATGCGTACATGCTGTTGGATACCTTTGCAGTTATCCTGTCTGCCTCTTTGTGAAGCCTCTTCAGTTGATGAAAATAAGAGATGGCCTCATCTTGTTCTCTATAATTTTCACCATGATATTTGCTTGTGTGTGTTACATGTATGTTACATGCATGCAAGTCTGTGTACCTGTGTACACACGTGTTGAGGCGAGAACAGGAGGCTGGGTGTCTGCTTTGCTGCCTCGAGAAGGGTCTCTCATTGAACCAAAAGTTTGCCATTCCAGGTAGGCTGTCCAGTGAACTCTCAGGATCGACAAATCTCTGCTCCTCCATTGTGAGCTACAGGCAGATGCAGCCATACCTGGATTTTTACATAATGCTGGGGATTTGAACTCAGATCCTCATGGGAAAAATATATATAATCTTACCCACTGAGCCATCCCCTTGAATCAAATTGAATTCTTAAATGTGATGAAGTCACATATTCAGAACACAGCAAATTTCTTAAGATTTAATGGTTAAAGAAAATATATTCAAGTCTAAGACATTAGTGAAATATTTAAGAATGAATTCGATGAAAAAGAATCAGCATGCTGAGCTGCTCAGGCACCAACATATACTAATATGCTATGTAGGATAAGAGAAAACATAGAACATATAAGCTTTATTCTCAAGCTTATATTCAGTTGGGAAGCTAAGGTTACACATTACATGTAAGGACTACATGTTAGGAGAATACCAAGAGGCTACTAAACCAGAGAGTTTAATGCATGAGAAAGAATGAATGTAAACAGAGGAACTTTATTTCAAAGACCCTGAACATTCTGGAAGATCACCAGGCGCTCCATCTGTTATCAAGGCTCTATGAGTTGCCTTAGCGTTGATGGGACTTACTGGTACAAATTTCAAGTTCCTTTGTTTTGTTTTGGCATTATTAATACCAAAATGTTTAATTTGGTGATTTATTCAAAATTTGCTTGACTTTTTTTTTAAGGTGTATTTACGCATGCAAGTGCACACCTTGGGAATCCAAGAGAGGGTGTCCAGTCCCCTGGAGGTGCAGTTACTCGCAGCTGGGATCCTCTGCAAGAGCAGTAGCAAGGTCTCTTAACTGCTGATGGATCTCTCTCCAGCCTCTCATGACACTTTTGAATGCTGCAGAACTATCCCCCACCCAAGCTCTCAACGTGACTAAATAGGACTTCAGTTCATTAAGGAATCCCTGTTTTATTAAAATCTTATGTGATTTCTTCATTTTAAGAATATGGATTCTCTAGAATTTTCTCTCTGTCTGTCTGTCTGTCTCTCTCTCTCTCTCTCTCTCTCTCTCTCTCTCTCATGTGTGTGTATGGTGTGCCAGTCTATATGTCTGTCTGTCTGACTCTGTCTATCTTTCATTCTCTTACTACACACCTTATACCACATAAATAGATAAGAAATTTATTTTGTAAAAGTTGAGATTTGATTTTGTGGGTGATTTAATTAACAGTTAAAATTGTAACTTTAATAAAAGCAAATTTTGTTAACGAAATTAGCTCTCCTTTTGGCTTTATTTTGTTTTTTGTTTTTTTTTTGGTTTTTTTGGGGGGGTTGTTTGTTTGTTTGGTTTTGGTACTGGGATTCCAACAGGGGCCTTGGGCATGTTAGACAAATATGCCACCCTCAAACCTCAAGTTGGCAAAACAACTTTTTTAAACTTGAATTTTAAAATGTCGTAGTTTAGAGTTCTTAGTTCTTTTCTCTCTTTATTAAAAAGGACATGATGACACTCAAAGTTGAGCACAAGGATTACATTGCAGAGGAAAGGTGAAGATTCTAGAGAACAGCAAGGATGTGACTATCGTCACCGCTCTAAGTTAACTAAAGCACACACTCATGCTGAATGAGTACCTTGCCTCATTTCTTTTATTTTTGATAAATACAAAGCTAGAATCGTAGATGCGTAATACAGTTGCTGATAATTGTTTTAGTTTTATAATTGGGAGTCAGCTATGTACCAAAATGGTGCAGCAACAAGTCATTGTAAAGACAAATCACTCCATGCATTCAGAAAGGATGTCAGTAGCCGGCACAGTGGTGCATGCCTGTAACTGTTGCACCCCAGAGGCTCAGGCAGGCGGATCTTGAATCTCAGGCCAATCTGGACTGTCAACACACACATGAATACAAACACACACACACACACACCAAAAAGCCACCTTTACAGCAAATTCTAACTAATAAATTAAAAAATACTCTAGTCAGTAAACACTAGAGTATTAATTTCCACTAATTGCAGAAACTATTGGGGAAACAGGTGAGAAAACAGTATTTGTTACATTCTGAGACATGGGTCTCATGATGCCCAGCATTTGCCTAGAGTTTGTCATGTGATCCAAGATGACCTTAAACTTCTAATCGTTCTGCCTCTGTCTCCCAACTGCTGGAAATACAAGCATGAGCCACCTGGTTTGTGTGGTCCTGGGGGTTGAAGCTGGGGTTTTACGCATGCTAGGCAAGCACTCTACAAGGTGAGCTATCCTCCAGACCCTGAAAAATAGGATGCTTGCAGGGTCTCAAATAGCTCCCATAAAGGTACTTAACTACAAAGGGGAAAAAAAACTTTTCAAATAATAGAGTTGGCAGATACCATCTTAGCCATGTTGTCCAAGTGAGCACGGCCTTCAGTAAGACACATTGCCATGACGGATTCAGCACCAGTTCTTTGATCTGCTTCTCAAGCTGCATGAGCTAAAACCAGTCACGAAGAAATGCCAGACAAACCAGACTGAGAAGCATTCAGATCACTGGTCCATAGCTCTTCGAAAGCATCAAGATTATTCATTTTAAGCAAAGACTGGACAAATGTCCCATTCCAAAGAGGATTAAGGAGGCTTGACAAATAACCAATATTCCAAACAGGATCAACTTTATAAAGTGATATCAATGGGACAACCACAGAATTGTATGGACATATTAGGTTATAATAATAGATCAGTATTAATTTCCTGATTCTGGTGCTTATATCAATCATGTAGTAAACACCTTGCTGTGTAGGGAATGAAAATGAGTGTACTCTAACAGAACATCAGATCAGAAGCTTATTTTCAAGTTGTCTGAGAAGGGGCTGAGGAGATGGCTGTATTGCTAAAGCAACAAGCATAAGAACCTGAGTTCAGATCTCTAGCATCCATATAAAAGCAGAGTATGGCAGCATATGTTTATAACTTCAGCACCGGCAGGGGGGACAGAGACAGGGGATCCTTGGAATTCATTGGCCAACCAGTCTAAGCCAAACTGGTGTGTGCCAGATCCAATGAGAGACCTTGTGTCTAAAAATAAGGTAGAGAGGGACTGAGGAAGACATCAGTATAAACCTCTGGCCTCTACATCTGTGTGCACATATGCTTGTGTATCTGCATATACCTGAACATACCCCCCCACACACACACACAAATTGTTGCTTGGGGAGTATTAAGTTATTTGTACTTAAACACACAAATTCAAGATCACTCAAAATTAAAAAACAATGACGATTATTTTCATCTATGGTAATTAATAAAGATAATAATTACAGAAAAGTCTGGAAATTGTAAGTATGGAAGAAAACCCAACATGTGTCTCAATGAGAAGAAATAATTCAATGAGAAGAAAAGAGCGGCCAACCAGAAGGATAACAGTAAGAAAAATAACGGATGAGGGCTGGGAAGAATTTTCCAGGCTGAGGAGTAATGAAAGAACAGAGCTCTCATATCAAATATTTATGTCAACAGCCCAGAGACAAAAACAAAATTAAATCCACATCTAAGAACATCATGGTGTAAATTCAGATTCATAGAGAATTATAGGTGGAACCAAGTCACTGTTCTCCCAACTGCAGTAGATCAAGAAGGGGTGTATTTCAGCAGGACAAAAAGGAGAGTCGGCAGGAAGGACTGGGATATGAGGGACGTGAAGGATTGCGTGCTAACCATAACTGACCCGTGACTTGCAAAACAGCTCGAACCAAAGTCCTACCTAACCGTGAAGTGGCATGCAGGGGTAGACATTCTGTGAGAAAAATAAATAAAACATGAAACGCTTTGCTATATTTGAAGAGCAGAGAGAGTGGGGAACTAAATAAAATGTGAAGAAATTAGGGGAAAATCACACACACGCACACACACACACACACATACACACACACACACAATCTCAAATTTAAAAATTACCAGTGTGGAAGTGAGAGGAAGAATAATTAAAAATATGTGTGATTCTAAAATAAAGCAAAAAAGAGCTTGGTAAATAGAAAGTTACATGATAGGAATAAATTCAACTATTTAATGAATTGTAGCCTCTGGAAATAGATTAAACTCAGTTCATTGAAGTGGTTACTGTAACTGTCGATAAAGTAGCAAATGTCAGCAGTTGGCTACTTCTCTGCCCAAAGCAGAGAGAGTTCTGGTAATAAAAAGATGGAAGGAAGACAGATCAGACAAATGTCAATTTTAAAAAGCCATTTAAAGCTAAAATCATTAACATAGGCAAACAATTTATTTTTAAGTGTTTGGGTTTTTTTTTTTTTTTTTTTTTTTTTTAAAGTCAAGCTGAACCACGTAGCCCTGGCTGGCCTAGAACTTGCTGTGCAGACCAGGAGAACCTCAAATTCACAAAGATCCATCTGCTTCTGCCTCTCAAGTGCTCCACCATGCCTTGTTATAAAGTGACTTTTTAAAGTCTACAAGAAAATATAATTATCATTAACCTATATGTACCTACTAGTACAGTACAAGCATATATACGAAAAGCCAGAATCACAGCAAAACTTGAATAAATGCACATTCATAGGGGAAGATTTTAACACAGCTCTCTCGACACTAATATATAAATCAAATGACCAGAAAAAAATATAAAAATAGTATCTATTGGATACATAGATTAAGAGAATACAATGCCCCACCCCCAAATAGAGAACATATATTTATTGTGTTATATTTATAAAAAATCATAGCTACAAAGGAAATCTGAATGAAGCTTTTAAAAAATAATTTCTTATGTTTAACACTGTGCAAACAAATTGGATCAGGGAGAAAAAGTGAAAAAGTAAAGACACTTCTATGTTTGGAGATAAAGTTGTTATTTCTATATAATCAAAGGTTAAAGAGAACATTATAATGGGAATTATCAAATATTTTGAACTGAGAACAATCTAAGTACTCATTTCTGAAAATGCTCTTTCAAAAACTTTTAAGACACTGGAATGTTAACTCAGGATCCTGCCTACCCTGAGAACAGTCACTTGCAGCCATGGTTGAAAGGAACTTTCTTCTCTGCCTACCTTGAGATGTGGGAGAGTAGAGAATTTTCTTCTCTGTTGACTCACTAACCAAGTCATTTTGCAGGTCTGGATTTAAGCTGGAAGGCTCTGGGCCCATTGCCCACCTGGCTTTGGATCTTAGCTTTGTCCCCTGCACCCAATTAAGAGATATTAAAACTGAAGCTCAGAGGATGGATGTGACAGCTAAAGAATCCAGGGCTTGCCCTACTTCTTTTGCAGGCTCACAGTTCATTTAACTCTTTTAATGCTTTATTCAATCTTTTGATGTCGTGTATTAGGATGGTTTGGGACGAACCCAGTCTACCATTTTGTCAAAATGAAGTGCTGCTGTTGGGCAAGTTCCCTGAGGAGGGTTCCGACTCTGCACAGGTAAATGAAGATGAGCATAGAATCTACACACAAATCGTTTGTAGGGAGTCAATGAAGGAACTGTGTGCTAAGTCCCGGGGTGTTTGTAAGCACTCGATAACAAGTGCTATTAGAAGCGAAGTCTGTTGTATGAGCTGGATGCCAGTAAAGAAAGTGAAAAAATCAATACTATAGGACAGTCTCCTCTGTGAAAATGGGGGAGATTCCTACGCAAAAGTCGAATAAATGAAATTCAAGATGCTGTAAAGGAGTGCAAAGTGGCCTGGTGGATTCACTCCAGAATACACAGATAAATATATAGACAGACAGATACATACATATATACATGATAGATTATAGATATAGCTGTGTGTGTGTGTGAATTACATGAACATAGAAAAAGCACTGAGAAGGAAGAAAAAGATCCCTAGGAAGGGGAGGAAAAAAGAGAGAAAATAGAATACATATGACATAAAGGAATAAAAGGAATGGAAAGAGACCAGCAAGAGGTGGGGGGGGGATATGAGACAGCAGATGGGGACCAAAAGAACAAAACATAACAATATAGATGTGAAAATGTCTGAATAGAAGTCCATTACTTTGTACACTAACTAAAAAATGAGTTGAGGAAAAAAAATCAATCAATATAGTTGATCACAGCCAAAGATTAAAGGAAGAAACCTCACGATCCTCTTTATACATGGGGTTAAGTGGCGGAATGGAACCTTCATTTTTTGTCTTTACTCACACAGTAGAATGAGATCTAAAGATGACCTTCTTTAACTGAGTTCACAAACCACATAGGTCCACTCTCTGTTACTCAACAAGGTCGTATAGCTTCTATCTCAGGGTTAGCCAATAGAAACGCACTGGGAACCATATCTGCATTTAAATTTTTTCTTGCAGGGACATGTTTTAAAAAGCAAAAACCCAGAGGTTAATTTAACTGACATAGAAGGTCCCAAGTTCACATCAGAATATAATCAATAAAAAGTGTTGATGATGAGATATATAATATCTTTATCAAATCTTCAGAAGCTGGTGTCTATTTTTCCCAATCCAAAATGTCTCCATCTTTATTTAAGATACTTTTCATAGATGGTCACGGAGCATGGTGGGATCATCGTTATCAGCATATGAGAACTTTCAAACTCCCGTCTTGCACAGACCACAAGATCAGAAAGCGACTAGGAAGTCTTCGCCCAGGAAGTCTTCGCCGGATGCTTTGGAAAGGCGCAAGTAGCTTGGAGTGAGGGTTGACATTTCACATTAAGGATGGTGTTTAACAGCTTTCCACAAGCCAACCCTGATGTTCAGAAAATGAAATGAAAATGGCAGAATTATTCATCTGAGGATCTACAATCCTTTAGAAAAGGAGCCGCTGCTCTTTGGGGGAACACATATTAATGTCACTGCAAAGGCAAATTTTAAGGGGGTTGGGTGCCAACAGGTCTCTGGTTTCAAAGGAATTAAATCTTCATCCTCCCATTGAGGGTAAAGGGAGAGGCGGGTATAAAAATGATACTTTTCCCACACCACAGGGCACTGTGTGCCTTGATGACCACGTGTGTCTTCAACATCAGGAAGTCCCTCCTGGGTGCCAAGAGTAGTCTCAAAATTAGCAGGGAAAACCGTTTTCCCTCAACTCGGCTTGGAAGACATTGTGTTAGTGACACATGTTCCTGCCTCCAAAACAACGAAGCATTCTGTGTGCTAAAAACAGCTTTCTTTTTTTTTAAGTAAAACAAAATTCTTCCTTTGTATAAAGCATGGTAAAAGATAGTATTTCAAACTGCATTCGCCAGAAGCACAGTTATCTCAAATGCACACACTCACTTGGCATCTCCAGCACCTTTGGCTTTCTGTGCCTGTTCTATGTTGGTGTCTCCATCTTCTGCGAGATCACTCACATCCTTCCTACATTAGCTTTTCCCTTTGCCCTTGGGTAAATCCTCTTATTCTTTGTCTTTTGGGTGCTGCCTTGGGAGGGGCAGGTTTGACAATGACACTGTAGAGCCCTGTGTCTCATCTCTCACTCCTGCAGTTATCTCCTTTAGCATCCATCCCCTGCAGCCTTCCTTATGGACATGAGGTCAGGGTGGGAGACCAGGGTACGAAATGCAGGGATGCAGCTTTAATCTCCCCAGAGATTAAATGTCTCCTCACTGCTTCTTCCTGGTGCACATCTTATACTCAGACTAGCTACATCTCAGATGTTCAGAGGGCACATGTGCTAAGACAAACCCATTATGATCAGCTTAGCAGGCTGGCTAGTAAGTCTGCGAGCACTGAGCATTGACTCTGTACAGAAGTTTCATGCACCGCTATTAGGAATATCTTGCAATTTGGAGAATAATATTCTGTAAAGATGGAAATGTAAGTAATATTCTGCCTCTGAGATATTTACATTTGAGAACATTATCCTTAAGCATTTAAATCAGTGATTTCACATGTCCTGTTTCTACCCCAATCAGGGTGTCCCAGTCTGCTTCTCTGTTGCTGTGATAAAGCACCAACCAAAAATAACCTGAAGTGCAAAGGGTTTGTTTGGTTTATAGGTTACAACTCCATCATCTAGGGATGCCTAGCAGGAACTGGAGGCAGGCAACTAGCTGCAAGAACTGAAGCAGAGACCATGGAGCAGTGCTAGATACTCTCTTGCTCTACATGGCTTGATCAGTTCGATTTACTATATAACAGAAGACCATCTGTCAGGGGTGGCACCACCTACAGAGGGCTCCTATAGCAAGCATTAATCAAGAAAATGATCCACAAACATACCCACAAGCCAATCTGATGGGGTGAATTCCTCAACTGAGGACCCCTTTTCCAGATGACCCCAGCTGGTATCAAGCTGACAAAACTAACCATCGCACAAGACGGGATAGTAAGACATGAAACCTCCTGTCTGCCATAAAAATATGCCAAAAACAGGATGGCTCTGGTTGTTTTACTGTACTCAGCGTTTGAGAGGTTGAAGCAGGAGGATTGAGAGTTGGGGGCTATGTAGTAAAGCCCTGTTTCATATATAGTTTAAGAATGTTATTTGTTTCTTTTTATGGGTTTTTTTTTTGAGACAGAGTCTTTCTCTGTAACAATGTTGGCTATCCTGAAACTCACTCTGTAGACCAGGCTGGCCTCGAACTCACAGAGAGCCATCTGCCGCTGATTCCCAAGTGCTGGGATTAAAGGTGTGCACCACCACGATCTGACTTAAGGATGTTCTTTTAGGCTTTGCTTGAACTAGGAAAAAAATTATAAATACCTATAGACAGAAGATAGAAATATGGGTTAAAATAGATTCATATAAGGAAATAATATGCAGCAGTTTAAAAATAAGCTAGAGCTAACTATGAAGCCAAATGGGTCAATGGGTCAAGTTCAAAAAATAACTATAGAACATGCAAATAATGTAACATTCTTATGTAGAGTCAAGCAATACTACATCTACTTTGGTAATATCCCATATCTCATAAAAATATAAAAGATACAGTGGAGACCTACAGAACTATAGGTAGGACCATACCAGTGGTACTCTTGGAAGGAAGTGAGGATGAAAAACAAACTGATCAATGCTTTATCAGTAAAACACAGTTTCCTTGAGTTAAAAAGAAATCTGAAGTACACATCACATGTCATTTGGAAATTCTGTTTGCTGGTCCTAGACCTTCATGTTACAGGATGTTGTCCCTAGTGCTTTTTGGCATTTTTAAAAGTTTTTATAAATAGAATTATATTATATAATGCTTCTCAAATGATATACCATGGACAGAAATTGCTAAGGACAGAGAACACCTTCTATTAAAGGAAAACTGAAAGGAAAGCGAATCCTGTGCATGAAGGATCTGTGTGCACAGCTCCATGTGGCATCTTGTAAGTGTACATGCTGGTATCAGTGCTTGGAAGACAGTTTACTACGCAGCACCTCCGTGGTCAGCGGTGATTCAGTGAATGTAGGAAGCATACGGCCCTGGTGGGTGCAAGCTTCCTGAGTCAACATTTGAGAGCAAAGGTTTGCCACATCCATTACATTGGGATTGTCTTGAGGACTTGCTATTAGGTACAACCAAAGGGTAAAAGTGGTCATGGGTGAACACAATGTGGTACCTGACTCGGAAACTAGGCTTTGGTCCACCACCAAATGATAGGAAGTCTTTGCATTCTGGAAAGAGAAAGGATATTTGGGCCACAGAGGAAGTGACTTTCCCCCAGTGTTACTCCAAACAGGGGGTTCTATTTGACACAAAATATGACACAAGATAAATGAATAAGGACAGTTGGGGTCTCAACTCCCTCAGACCCAGCATGGCTCGGACTCTTCAAGGAATCCTTCAGCAGATTCTGAATTATGTTGGTGTCTCAAGGAGTGGCCACATGCAGCCATGGGAAAGCAGTTCTGCCCACTGAGTGAGGTCCACTGTCACTAGACCCGCCATTCTACCGTGGTCCACACCAAACCACTTTCACATACAAAATATTAACCTACCATAAAACCAATCTAACTGCTTATAGCAATACGGATGAGTGACTGAAGAGAGGTAAGAGATCTCTCTCCTGTTTGCTGTTTCTATCCAGTGGACAATAATTCAGCTGCTCAAGGGTTGGACCAATATGCCAAGACTCATAAGAATTCTCTTCTCAAAAGTATGATCCTTGGGAATGTTTTGCAATTAGCTATGCTCCAGGTATAGAAAACCTAAAAATGAGAATTGGCAAGGAAAGCGACAGAAAGTGGAAAGCAGGGAGCATTTTACATTCTTTCTTGGCTCCAACTGAAGAGGGCCAGGATGTGGTTGCAGTTTTGGATGTGCTAATTATGTTTGTCAATTGTAGGTTTTGCTTAATTAATTAGTCATTCAAATTTAGCTTGAGCATTTTTTTTTGCACATCTAAATCATTACTACAAGCAATTAAAAGGATACTTTGATCAGCTCCTTCCACAATATAGAGCACAGCATACTCCTGTCGAATTCTTTTGGACAATCTAACATTTTGGTACTGTTTCGGTGGGGGCAGGGGGCGGGGAGGCTGTTCTGTGTGCATGAAGGAATGTACATGCAAAGGCAGGAAACAAGAAAGATGGTCAAGACAGAGGTGATAATAAAACCATTGGCCCATGTAATAACTGAGTACAGACGGGACCCAGTAATAACACATGTTCAGGGGAAGTTCCCACAATGTACAGCTGGGACACTGAACAGATCAGAAAACATGTTTCCTTAGTACACTAAGGTGGTAAGGTGTGACAAGTCAGAGATTTATGCTTTCGGCCTAAGATCAATGTCAAAATAAGGTTTGTCCGTGTCTAGAAGACTCATCCCAACTCTCACCGTCAGCAATAAAAACTGTGGCTAGAAGCCACGTGAATACACCCTCGAGGGCCATTTCCTACTAACAAGCCCAACTGTCAGGAACAGTGCATTGTATTAGGTTACCATCTCGTAGTTTCTAAATAGATATTTCAGTCCCCCAGGAACCACCTGTAGACGCCAATTGCTCAGCCTTCTCAAGTGGGAATCTGACACGGAGTGGCATATAATATGTTTCTCCTACCCAACGCTGGCAATTACTGCAAGTGTAAGAAAGAAATTTACATGGTTTGCACCCCTTCAGAACTACTTCTCAACCTTTTGCCTCACCACCAGCCCTGGAGATGGACTGAAAACAGACAACAGCACAGGCAAGAACTAATGGATTGTTCTATGTCCTTGACGCTTGTCAAGAACAGCATCAGCAGCGGCTATTTAAACAGCGCGACGCCATTGCTTGTTTAAAGTCACCCCTCGAGGCTAGTAACTTTACACATCTGGTCTGCCTTAGAGGGTTCTTAGCATCTCTAATAGCATCCGATTGTGAAAAGGAAGATAAAATTTCATCTAAAAAGTGGATATGAGCAAGCAAATATAAAGTCATTGTTGAATGCTATAAAATGTGTTTTAACACTCGTGAGAGCCTTATAACTTAAACTTTCATGAAAAACTTAGGAGCCAGCAAGAACAAAAGTATAAAAGGGTGAAAGAAGAAACCTCAGAGCATTTCCGGGGGGGGGGGGATGTGTGTATATTCCAAGCACTCCAGAGCTGATTATTAAAGTATCAATTAGATTTTAACCAAAGTAGCTTTGATATTCAGAGATTTAAATGACTTAGAGAAAAAAGTAGAAGTTACAAAGAAGTGCATTATACCCACAATTCCTTAAAATTACCAATCCTCCAAGTATCTGGAAAAAAACCTGAAATTAATTTTCAAAATTCTCTCAATAAAATTTTCTCAAAAATGCTCCTAATATGTGACTATGTAAGCTACATACAATGGAATGCTAAGTACATTCCTACTAAGTGCTCAAATATTTCATGCTTCTCAGTGAAAATTTGTGCTGAAGACTCCCACATCTTCAGGGACCTCCTGTAGTAATCACATGTGAACAAACACACACATACACATGCACACAAACACACACTTATGCACACACTCACACATGCCTGCACACAGATCATGCACACACATGCACACAAACACATACAAGCCCATGCCCACATGCACACAAAGTACACTCACACACATACACACTCATGCCCACACGTACACTCACACATGCACACATACATCACACTTGCACGTGCCTGCACACAGACTATGCACATACATGCACACAAACACACACATACACATGCACACACACACACACACACACACACACACACACACACACACACACACACACACACCACTCTTGTCTCCAGTTTTCAGACCTTTTGGATTCCTCTCCTGCACATATTGATAAGCCCATGCCTCCCGCTCAAGCACCCTCTCCAGCAGTCACTCTCTCCCTCCCACTTTCACAACCATCCTTCTAGAAGCAATATCTATTCTCACCATCCCCGTGTCCTGCTACACACTTGCTTCCACTAAAACCCATCCTACCGAAGTCTCCCAAACCCTTACATTTGCCAAATGGAGTTAAGACATCTTGATCCGCATTACCAGGCCTCCCTGAATTGCCGTACACTGCTGATGTCTGCTTTCACATTATTCCCTTGAGATAACATTCTTTCTTGTTCTTCTTTGCTCGTACCCCCTCACCCAGCTCGTCCCTGGGACACTCCTCTCCCCCCTAGAGTCCCTGTGGTCAACAAATTCATCCAAACCAGAAGCCTGGGACCTGCCTAAAGAACGCTGTCTTCATCTCCTCAGGCAATATTGGTTTCATACATTTCATGTCCTGCCCACCCCTCTGCTGTCTAGCCTGTGTCAAACAGATACACGTGCCATTTATCATTGATGATGCTACCTTCCTCCTGGCTGCCTACCTGTATGTCCAGGCTCTAACATTCAGCACTAGGAGTTAAGCTCTGGGCGGGCGATGGGAATG
The DNA here is from genome assembly GCF_000001635.26 of Mus musculus. Classification (NCBI taxonomy): domain Eukaryota; kingdom Metazoa; phylum Chordata; class Mammalia; order Rodentia; family Muridae; genus Mus; species Mus musculus. The sequence goes on from NC_000074.6 coordinate 93,758,702, forward strand.
TGTCAGGCCAGCACCGGTATGTGCTCAGGAGACAAGTGCTGAGTGAGATGAAATCTTACACTAATGTCCAGTGCAGAAGCTGAGAAATCACGCTAAAAAGGGGTCCAAGGGGACCCCCTCCATACCTCACCAATACCCCAGTAGACCCTGGTGAATCCTTTTTAAAATCAGAGACAGTCATGTAAAAGCTACATTTTCCTAAATTGGGCTACAGAGTGACACACTGGTCTGTGTATGCCGCCTGATGTCACTTCCAACTGTTCTCCATCACTGTCTTTCACTTCAAACTCACCAGACTGCAGTGTCTCCGCACAAGCGTTCTCTTCCTCCTTGCCTGCCTAGAAAACTCCATCTTAGGACCACCTCCAAAGGGAAGCTTTCAGACAGGCATGATGGTGCACACTTTTAATCCCAGCATTGGGGGGCAGGGCAGAGGCAGAAGTGTGTTTGTGACCGTTGTGTCTACATAGCAAGTTTCAGGTCAACTGGGGCTACATAGTGATGAGGCTCTATCTCAAACAAAACAAAACAAAAACCAACCAAACAAAAATAAAACAGTGAAGCCTTTCTAACTCCCTAAGCACAATTCACTAACCCCGTGGTACCATAAATACTTTCTGTGCACATAATTTATCACACTTCAGTAATTTTTGCTCCTATGATTTTCCTCCACTGGGCTATGAGGAGAAGATTCAGATTTATCTCTATAGCCCATCGCCAGGCAGAATGCCTTGCATTGTGGAGATCCACAGCACACTGTGTAACAAGGGAGAATCTCCCAGAGCGAGTCATTCTTCCATCTCATCATTTTATAGTGACATTTTGCATGTCACAGGGTGTCCCATGCTAACCACTGGCCAGTTAATAACCTACTGTCCATATTTCAGCAGAAAGGAATTAGGATTAAGCCTATGGCTTCATATAACTATTTAGAAAGAATTTTAAATGTATGTGTGTGTGTGTTATTTAAAGCAATTTTAATTTAAATATACTTTGATCATAGTCTTCCCCTCGCCAAGTCCTTCCAGATCCTCTCTCACCCAACTTTAAATTTTCTAAGTCCTCAAAATTAAAACAAACAAAAATCCAATACAATAAAATGACAAAATCAAAATGATGCCCCCAAAGACCAAATTGTAACCAAATTAAAGTACACACACACACACACTCACACACACACTGTGGAGTCTATTATATGTTGGTCAACTACTCCTGAACATGAAGCCCATCCTAGAGTGGTTGATGTACCCAGTATCACTCTACTGGAGAAAAATGATTGTCCCTTTCTCAGCAGATATAAGTGACAGCTCAGTTGTTAACCTTTACCCGACTGGCTATGTTTTCACTCATTCATTCATTTTCAATTTTTCTTTCATAGATTACATCCTGACCACAGTTTCCCCTCCATCCACTCCTTCTACTGCCACCTCTCTCCCTTCAGAAAAGAGCAGGCCTTCCAGGAATGTCAACCAAACAAAAGCATGACAAATTACAAAAACACTAGGGATAACTCCTCATATCAAAGTTGGATAAAGCAACTCAATAGGAGAAAAGGGGGTCCCAAAAACAGGGAAAAGAGTCACAGACAGACCTTAATCCCACTGTTAGGAGTTCCATAAGAAGATCAAGCTACACAACCATAACATATATACAGAGGGCTTAGATCAAACCCATATAGGCTCCCAGACTGCCGGGTCAATCTCTGTGACCCTCTATATTAATTCAATTTTCTAAGACTAGCAAACTACAGATGGTTTTAGTGCAGAATTCTATCAGACCTTCAAAGACCTAATACCAATGCTCTTCAAACTATTCCACAAAATAGAAACAGAAGGAACACTACCCAATCCATTCTATGAAGCCACAATTATGTTGATACCAAAACCACGCAAAGACCCAACAAAGAAAGAGAACTTCAGACCAATTTACTTACGAATATCGATGTAAAAATACTCAATAAAATTCTTACCAACAGAATCCAACACATTAAAACAATCATTCAACATGATCAAGTAGGCTTCATCCCAGGGATGCAGGAATGGCTCAATGTACAGAAATCCATAAATGTAATCCACTACATAAATAAACTCAAAGGAAAAAAAAACCACATAATCATTTTATTAGATGCTAAGAAGGCATTTGCTAAAATTCAACATCCTTCCATGCTAGAAGTCTTGGAAAGATCAGGAATTCAAGGCCTAAACCTAAACACAGTAAAAGCAACATATAGCAAACCAGTAGCCAATATCAAACTAAATGGAGAGAAACTTGAAGCAATCCCACTAAAATCAGGGACTGGACAAGGCTGCGCTCTCTCTCTGTATCTATTCAATATAGTACTCAAAACCGTAGCCAGAGCAATTAGACAACAAAAGGAGATCACAGGGATACAAATTGGGAAGGAAGGAGTCAAACTATCACTATTTGCAAACGATATGATAATATACTTAAGTGACCCCAAAAACTCTACTAGGGAACTCCTACAGCTGATAAACAACTTCAGCAAAGTGGTCGGATATAAAATTAACTAAAACAAATCAGTGGCCTTCCTCTACTCAAAGGAAAAACAAGCTGAGAATGAAGTTAGGGAAATGACACCCTTCACAATAGTCACAAACAATATAAAGTATCTTGGTGTGACTCTAACCAAACAAGTGAAAGATCTGTATAACAAGAACTTCAAGTCTCTGAAGAAAGAAATTGAAGAAGATATCAGAAGATGGAAAGAGCTCCCATGCTCGTGGATTGGTAGGATTACTATAGTAAAAATGGCCATCTTGCCAAAAGCATCTACAGATTCAATGCAATTAGAAAGAGCAATTTTCAAATTCATCTGGAATAACAAAAAACCCAGGATAACGAAAACCATGCTCAACAATAAAAGAACCTCTAGGGGAATCAGCATCCCAAACCTCAAGCTGTACTACAGAGCAACAGTGAAAAAAAAAAAAAAAAAACCTGCATGGTATTGGTACAGTGACAGGCAGGAATATAATTCAAGACCCAGCAATGAACCCACACACCTACCATCACTTGATCTTTGACAAAGGCGCTAAAACCATCCAGTGGAAAAAAGGACAGCATTTTCAACAAATGATGCTGGTTCAACTGGTGGTGGAAGAATGCAAATCTATCCATTCTTATCTCCTGTACAAAGCTCAAGTCCAAGTGGATCAAGGACCTGCACATAAAACCAGATACACTGAAACTAATAGAAAAGAAAGTGGGGAAGAGCCTCGAGCACATAGGCACAGGGGAAAATTTCCTGAACAGAATACCAATAGCTTATGCTCTAAGATCAAGAATTGACAAATGGGACCTCATAAAATTACATAGCTTCTGTAAGGCAAACGACTCTATCAATAGGGCAAAAGGCCAACCAAAAGGTTGGGAAAAGATCTTTACCAACTCTACATCTGATAGAGGGCTAACATCCAATATATACAAAGAACTCAAGAAGTTATTCTCCAGAAAACCAAATAACTCTATTTAAAAATGGGGTACAGAGCTAAACAAAGAATTCTCAACCGAGGAATATCAAATGGCTGAAAAACACCTAAAGAAATGGTCAACATCCTTAGTGATCAGGGAAATGCAAATCAAAATAACCCTGAGATTCCACCTCACACCAATCAGAATGGCTAAGATCAAAAACTCAGGTGACAGCAGATGCTGGCAAGGGTGTGCAGAAAGAGGAACACTCCTCCACTGCTGGTGGGATTGCAAGCTTGTACAACCTCTCTGGAAGTCAGTCTGGAGGTTCCTCAGAAAATTGGACATAATACTACCATCCAATATATACAAAGAACAATATATACAAAGATCCAGCAATACCTCTCCTGGGCATATACCCAGAAGATATTCCAACTGGTAATAAGAACACATGCTCCACTATGTTCATAGCAGCCTTATTTATAATAGCCAGAAGCTGGAAAAAACCCAGATGTTCCTCAACAGAGGAATGGATACAGAAAATGTGGTACATTTATACAATAGAATACTACTCAGCTATTAAAAACAATGAATTCATGAAATTCATAGGCAAATGGATGAAACTAGAAAATATCATCCTGAATGAGGTAACCCAGTCACAAAAGAACACACATGATATGTACTCACTGATAAGTGGCTATTAGCCCAGAAGCTCAGAATACCCAAGATACAATTCACAGACCAAATGACACTCAAGAAGAAGGAAGACCAAAGTATGGATACTTCAGTCCTTCTTAGAAGGGGGAACAAAATACCCATGGGAGAAGATGCAGAGACAAAGTGTGGAGCAGAGACTGAAGGAAAGACCATCCAGAGACTGCCCCACCTGGGAATCCATCCCACATACAGTCAACAAACCCAGACACTATTGTGGATGTCAACAAGTGCTTGCTGACAGGAGTCTTGAGAGGCTCTGACAGTGTCTGACAAATACAGAGATGAATGCTCTCAGCCAACCATTGGACTGAGCACAGGGTCCCCAATGGAAGAGCTAGAGAAAGGACCCAAGGAGCTGAAGAAGCTTGCAGCCCCATTGGAGGAGCAACAATATGAAGCAACCAGTACCCGCAGAGCTCCCTGGGACTAAACCACCAACCAAAGCTTAAACATGGAGGGACTCATGGCTCCAGCTGCATATGTAGCAGAGGGTGGCCTTGTTGGACATCAATGGGAGAAGAGGCCCTTGGTCCTGAGAAGGCTCAATACCCAGTGTTGGGGGATGCCAGGACAGGGAAGCAGGAGTGGGTGGGTTGGTGAGCAGTGGGAGGGGAGATAGGATAGGGGTTTTTTGGAGGGGAAACCAGGAAAGGGGATAACATTTGAAATGTAAATAAAGAAACTATCTAATAAAAAGAAAAAGAAAAAATAGCAAAATAAAATATAATAAGATAAAGCAAAAACTGTCCCTGGGTAGTTGGACAGGACAAACTAACAGAAGGAAAGGAGCACAAGAGAAGGCATCGTTTTAATGAAAATTGCAATGTCTGATATCTAATGGCTTCTTTATTACAGTTCCTTTTCTCCTTGTCATAGCTAAAATAATGTCTTGCATCTTAGAGTTTATATAATTAGATAAGATAGGAAAACCATATGGGTCATATTTCTTCAGTGTGGATGAGATCAATAGAGAACAAGAATTTAATCCCTTAACAGTTTCAGATGGGGGCCATCTCCCTAATGATAGAAAATGAGAAATGGAAAACAGATGCAGATTAGAGAACATTAACATAGCTTTTCCTCATGCCATTTTGATGATACTTTTCCCAGAGAACTGAAAATATCCTGAGTTCCCGGAGTTAATGCTCCACCAGTGTCCTCTCACTTCTGAGGGGGATGTGATATAAATCAAAGCAGAATTAAGGGCTAATGTGTTGGTGTCCTGTTAGATGATTTTGGTTTCCCATTTTAGGGCTCATTTTTACATATTATGTATGAGAGTCAGAGACAGACCTTGCTCCCACTGTTAGGAGTCCCACAAGAATACAAAGCTACACAACCATAACATATACGCAGAGGGCTTAGGTCAAACCCATAAAGACTCCCAGATTGTCTGTATTAGTCTTTATGTATGCCTCAGACATGATATAGTAATATAGTTAATCTACTTTCTTATTAACCAAAAAATGTGAGATGACTCAAGACCTGTGCACATACTATCAAATATACTGGATGTTGACATTGTAGGACCCTAAAGTACTCTGGGAATCACAGGAGAGAGATGGAATTAAGGGTTTTATCTTGTTTGAAATTCCAAATACTCCAGGGTATTTTCATTCCCTGGAAACCTGTGATTCACACCGAGTATACATGGAGGGTTGAGAGGAGAAAGCATGTGCACACAGCATCTGCTTGTAACATCTAGCTCACCAACAGTGACCCATAAGAGGAAGCCTCCACTCCGCGCACTGCCGTTCTCAAGTATGATCTAGAGATCCTTGAGGAACCGGGAAACAGTTTTTTTTTCAGGAATTCCTCAAGGTCAAACTGTACTTACAGCAATACACCATGTTCCTCTTCATTCTCATTCTCTTGTAAGCTAGTTGTTCCAAAGGCCTCATGGTCTGTAGTTGAAGGCAGAAGCCGATAATGAGAATCCAGCCGCATCCTATTACATCAGTCATTGAAGGGACTTTCATTGATGTGAAACAATGCCCACTCTTCTTGATGCTTCTTTTGTCGTTGTTGTTTTTGTAAACACAGTTCTGTTTCATTAGCGTGTCTTGTATGCCAAAATACAATAATTCCTGAATCTACAGAATCGCATCTTTCTTCTGGAATGCCTTACAAGCTGTCTCACCAGAGATATCCCACACCTCTTTCAATCTCCCTTTCTCCCTCTGCAACACATGTACGATGCATGCATGTCCATCCTGGACCAGTCATCCTCCCTGCCACGCAAACTTCCCATCCTCGTAGCTTTGTGCTGTAGCTTTGAATACTTCTCTCGGGTCTTCTGAATCCGTGTCTTCCTCCATGATGCAGTTTTGGATTTTGAATTGATGTCCAATGAAAGGCTACATTCATGGTAATCTGTAGCCTGCAGTTGCAGATGACTCTTTGGGAAGAATTCGCATTGGCCCATGTTAAGTACACAGCTACCTCAAGGGATTGTCTATTAGAACTCACAGCCTACCTTAAGGCAGGCTTGAGACCACAAGTGGTCAGGAGATATTCTTGCATCCCTGATGTTTAGGACAAGAACATGAAAGCTGGAGCTTACTGTCTGGATTATTTGTTTTACTTTTCTTCTTACTCATCTCTGGGTGACAGATGTCACACTTGAAAGTTCCTGCTTCTATTCTTTACCTTTCAAGCCTAAGACCTTATTCATGTGCCTATTAAAAACCCAAGTCTTGACGACACACAACCGCAAATGCCCCACTTGGACCTGTGAGCTCAGTGTGTGCTTCTCCTCATGGTTTAGAGCTGCTTCTCTGTTTTGATCCTAGAAAATTCCCTTAGTGTCCATCACTCTAACGTTCCAATTGAAATACTTATTGTATAATTTTTAAGTATTTGAGATGTATTTGGGGAAAACGTTTTCCAATTATCTAGTCAGCCCTATTGCCAGAAATATAAATTGGTATAGCATTTCTGTAAGATGAGATACATAACCCCATTAACTAAAAAAATTCTACTCTGAGGAATTTATCATGAGTGTAAATGTAGCAATATCTATCAAATTTTTAAATGTGTTTGAACTGGGAGTCCAAAAATTCTATTAAGAATCTATTCTTATATGGCTCATAATTGTATAAAATTCTATACAATTTGGTTTGGTTTTTTTTTTTTTTACATAGATTTGCAAGTTTTGAGTGTTAGGACTTGAATAAGGGGACTTTGCAAGCTAGACAAGTTCTCTAGACATTGAGCTATCCCCAACTCCATTTTAATGACAATTTAATGACAAAGTTTGAGAATGAATCTTGGGACTGTGGGTAGTATATACTTGTAATCTTAAGGAGGTAGAGACAATTGATAGCTAGCTGAGACTACAGAACGTCATCCTGTGTCAAAAAAATTCAAAAAGGAAGGGGAGAAATGCTAGGAGATATATATGTATATGTATAGGTATAGGTATATATGTATATGATGTATATGTATATATCAGATAAATGCTAACTAAAAGAAATTCACATGAATATCAAGCAAAAATTTAAAGAGACAAACATTATCATTAGGAGAATATAGTGACAAAAGGGTAATTCATTGGGCTGAAGAGATAGCTCAGTGGTTAAAAGTACCTGCAGAGGACCCAGGTTCAATTCCCAACACTCACATGGCAGCTCACAACCATCTGTAACTTCCATTCCAAGCAACCTGACTCCCCTTTCTGGGGACACGCATGGTGCACAGACATGCATGCGAGCAAAACACCAAACATATAAAATAGTAAAATAAAATAAAATAAAAATACTTTAAAAGGATGTACATGAGGTGAGATAGAAGGTCCAAGACAGGGAGACTAACATAAGTCTCCCTACACAGTGAGTTCTGGATCAGGCATAGTGAGACCCACCACCGCAAAATAATAAATAAATTAATCACGACAATTCTGAACTTGCGTAAAACCAGCAACATAAGGAAAACAAACTCGTAACACTAAAGGGAAAGGTGCACAGCCATAGAAAGGTCCCTGACATTATTCTCCCACAATGGGAGATCAAAAGACCAAAAATAAATGAAGCTATAAATGATTTAATAACACAGCAGCAAACTTGATGCAGTGACAACCATTACTCAGAAAGCTGCACCCAACAGTTAGAGAGCATGCATTCTCTTTCAAGCAGAACCGGCAGCATTTTAATCTGCTAGACTTCTGAAGGAAATCAGTCGTTTTTTGGGTTTTTTTTGTTTGTTTTTTCTGGTGGACTTTTCTTCCTAGTTAAAATTTACATATAAATTAAATTTTTTAACAATTTGATTACCATATTTACAGTTCTTCATATTAAAAACTCATTGCTTGTTTGGAAATTCCTTTTCACTTGGTAGATTTCGAGGACAAAAAGAGTTTAGAAACTTCCAGTAAGTACCCAGCAACCTTCCCTGGCAGAGACTCGGCTATAATCTAACGTGAAATACTGCAGCACAGCACTCCAGTAAAGACGCGCTCCCAGTTTATACTCAGCTTGATCCCTGGGGTTTCTGGCAGTTTTCAGCTTAATCCCAAAATGTGCTTGGTGGAAAATGCCTTGATCCCAGCACTTGGGAGTTCAGCACCTCTGAGTTCAAAGCCAGCCTGGTCTACATGGGGAAACTTGATCTCAAAAACAATGAAAACAACAACCACAATCACATGACAACCCCAGACAAAAATTATAGGAGTGTGGTCTGTGTGTTTTCCTGGAATATCGCACATCTATGAACGTGTAAAAATCAAGGCCTCTCATTGATATCCATCTGCAGCACTGAAAATAACTTAGGAGCCCTTGAGGGGATATATCCCGATTGCTGTGTGTGAACGACGCAGGAGTGGGTAGTCAAACAGTTGTGCTATGGTGTGCAGGGGCCATTAGAGGAAAGCTTCCAGTGTCCTACCTTCCATCTTGTTTGAGACAGAGTCTGTTGTGTTGTGTTGTGTTGTGTTGTGTTGTGTTGTGTGTACCCATCTAGCCGGCCCGCAGGGTCCCGGGGACTTCCTCCTGCAAGCTCTGATGTTACAGATCTGCTACCACGCCCAGCTTTAAGTAGATTTTTGGAGATCTGAGCTCTGGTCCTCAGGCTTGTGCAGCCAGCGATTTACCCACTGAGCCATCTCCTCACGCCCTATAGCTACAATTTTTTCTATCCACCCTCCCGATGCCGGAGTAGTCGTGAGATAGTTCGTACCTTCTCATTTCAGACTGAGCCAGCCAGCATCCGGTACTCAAGAGGAACCCACAACTGTTAATTAATAAACACTCCAGTGACAAGAAACAAGCAGGAGGTAACTACTTACAGGATTTTATTTACTTAATCTTACAAATAGGCTTAGAAGTTTGTCTAGGTAATAAGAAAATATATCGCCTGCATAGGCTTACTACTCAAGAGTATTTTCACAAATTTTATGTATCAAAAATTTATGCAGTGTTAATATTTAGCTACCTACTGAAATATTTAACACCTTAAAGAAAGGCACAACCTGCTAAAATATTAAGAATTCAGAAAAAAAAATAATAAGGAAACCGTTGAGGAGATAGCAGAGAGGAGCTCAGAAAAGACTGCAAGGGAACTGAGAGAAAAGGAAGCTGGAAATGAAAAAGAAACAGATCGCTCCAAGTAGGAAGAAGGAAACACCCTAGTGCTTGCCAAAGGAAAGGACTGTGCTGGGTGTGGATGGCGTGCCATAGTCAGCACCCACCCACCGGGCATGCGCAGGGCCCTAGCTTCACTGCTCCTCACCTAAACAAACTGACAAATACTTAACAGTCGGGGTGGGGGTGGAGCCTAGTAGGTAGACTTCGTGCCCCGTGTGCATAAAGCCCTGGGTTTGATTCCCCAGCATTGCATCAACCAGAAAGGGTGGGCTTTGGATAGCAAGAGCTGCTAAAATCATGGTGCGAAGTTTCAACAAGTACCACAGCTTTGAGGCAGAAACAAGGAAAGTCCACAACGCATTTGCTTGTCTTTGTTTCTGGGGCAGGCTGTCACTGTGCAGCCCAGGCTTGTCTCCAGCTCATGGACCTACTTCCATGCTCCCTCCCTCCCCCCCCCCGCCCCCCACCCAGGCGCGCACACAAACACACACACACACACACACACACACACACTACTGGAAGTTTGGCACACACCACCGCACCCAGCTTTCCCAAACTCCAAAGAAGAGAGAGGGGACTGTCGTTAGCTTACAATGTGTGTTTTAATAGTTGCTTTTCATCGCTAAATCGATTAGTGTCATGTTAACAGAGGGCATTGACCCTGACATAAACTCATGGTTATGACTATGCCCTTGATTCTCTTCCAAGATGGGGTGGGAAGCAATGTAAGAGCCTAGAACCAGAGTTAGGTCCCATTAGGTGGGGCCAGGTACAAGGTGAAGTATTTTGGTTTTTTTGTTGCTAATTGAATCCTTTAGAACACACACATACACAGTCACACCACACAGTTTTAGACTGACATTATCAGGTAGATTTTAGGTTTTGATTTTTTGTTGTGTGCTATTTATTTACTTTTTTAATCACAGAAATTGAAGTTGTATCTCATTCCCCAAAGGCAAATATTTTTTGCTATGTTCACTGTTTTCTTTTGTGGTTATCTTCAAATTTCTAAACAATGGGCTTTAATTGCTCTGTCTTAGTTCACTGATCCTGGACACTGACTATCGACTTACTACATATCATTTTGGTAACTAAAAATTTGGCTTACTTATATCTATTCAACTTCTTCAGCTCATTTTCCCAACATAACTGAAGCCTATCTTTTCTGTTTTTTTTTTCAAATTAAAAACAAAGTGTGTGTGTGTGTGTGTGTGTGTGTGTGTGTGTGTGTGTGCGTGTGCGTGCACACATATGCATGCACAAGTAAGTACACATGAACAGCTTCATGAGATCAGGGGCTCATGCTCAGGTTGTGTGACCTGGATGAGCGCACCAGTGCCCACTGAGAGATCTCACAGGTCCGTTTTTAATTATGCAATAGTCAGAGCTTATATTAACTAGGCATCTAAATATCCCTCTAACGAGTTCTCAACTGTGGCAGCTTCTCCCTTGTGCAAGTGTGCTGTGGCCTCTGCTTTCTGCTTTTCAGTCAGTACTTTTCCTCCTAAGAATCCACTTCCTTCGCAGTCATTGCACTGTTCCGATGTTCACAACCAACCCTTTAATAACAACCCAGCAGAGCTGTCAAGAGGCACCTTTGCCTGGAGCCCTCCATCTGCCCTTCCCAGCCTAGATCAATTCTCTCAAGACCCACTGGACAGCTGTCATCTGGAGTCTTCCTTGGGCACAATCCTAAAATTCCCCTCGTCCTTTCTTCTGCTTCTGGATCCCATGCCACCTGTCTGTTGGCCGAGTGCCTCCTCTTGTAGCTTTCTGAGAAAAGGCTAATGAGTAAGAGAAGAAGCGAGGGCCACCAATCAAAACACACCTTTGAGCTTACCTTCCATTTTCAGCCTAGCATCTCACACCTTGTCTCCCTTGCTCAGTTTTGATTTTTTTCTGTCACCAGAAATGATTACAAGCTTCACCACTCCACCCGCAAGCATTTCTGACTCAATAGGTCTGAAGCAGGACCTGGAAGTCTGCAGTTCTGAGGTTGATGGTCTGAAGGCCACACTTTGAGAACCACCACCGTCTTAAAAATGTGCTTAAGACTCAGACTGACATTTCCCTCACCCCTTCCAGCAGACTGCTGATGCTAAGTGATTGCGGCGCCTCCTGTGAACAGTGCTTTGGTCAACAAAGACAATATGGGATGTAATTATGTTGGAAAAAAATGGAGAGGAGAATGTGGATGTAAATGAGCTGCTCAGAGTATTAACTGTAAATAAGAGCATGCCTACCACAGCCAGCTCATGCCATGCAGGACTTCTCTGGCAGTTGGAGGATAGTTCAGTTTCCCGGGGAGATGATCAAGGCCTGGGTTCCTGCTGCATTTATTTCTATAGTGGTATACCACACGTTTCTGTGGTGTATTCCCACTGTGGTGGTGTGGTGTTCCTACTGAGTTAGGAAAGGGACATATGCAATGCAAACTCCAGAGGCAGCCCTGACTTCTTTAAAATATAGCTGTGATTCTTGATATGACTACAAAAGCTCTTATTATTGAAAAAGTCAATGTATTTCCCACATCAACCAAATTTGTGACTAACTGACCAAAACATGAAAGATAGCCTATGATCTGGGAGATGAGTAACGGATTGTGGTAACAGGCAGTGACCACTGCTATTGGAACATCTTAAAGCTACCCTAATTTGATACTGAACCCAAGGCCTCATTCACATTAGGCAATTACTTCACCACTGAACCACACTCCTAGTCCAAGTCTCCCTTGACTTAAACACAGTTTAACCTATACGAAGTCAAAGCAATAGAGTCAACACGCAGTAGTGTCCCTTGGGTCCCTATTCTTCCCTTAAGTAGCCTTGGATGAACACACAACCTTGAAAATAGCATAGTTTACAAGCATCACGTTTTACAGAGGCACAGTAAAGCTAAGCTGTGACAGGGAGGAGGTATACCTGATATGACAGTTGGCATTTTGAAGGTATGATGAGCTTTTTCAAATGAGTGACACATTGCTGATATGGCTGAGGACATGAAAACCAAACATGATTGAAGTCTGTCCATGAGATGGCCATTTTCCTGTACAGAGAATCCCTTTTTTTATGCTAGTCAAAACCGAGTTGCTGTATGACACAGTAAGCCAAGAGAAAAATCTATGAGCAAGACTTGGGTCAACAAATGCCTGGTGTCCCCTCAATAAGTCAGATGTTCTATCCCTTTGTCCTGAACACATATGAGAGGTCTGTGATTCTGAGTGCTGCCACTAGTGACCCATGTGGCAGCAGAAGGTGCACTGAGGTTGGAGCTTGCAAGAGCAGGTTCTAATCTCATTCTCTCAATGACCAGCTCTGTGACCTTGAATCAATCACATCTCTTTTCTCTGCTTTAGTTAGCTCATCTGTAATTGAGGGAGCTGAACTGGGTATGCCTTTGTCTATGGGTCATCTGAGTGCTTCAGCAGGAAAAACAGCTGCATATTTTTAGATGGTTAAAATGGACAAAAATTAGTTTTTAACCTCACCGCTGTTATCATTAAATGGCTACCTAATCAGACCTCTCTTTCATTCCAAATTAATCTGTAATGATTTACTTGCATAGTGCTTTCTCTACTTCTCTCTTTAGCCTGTGTGTAGTAAGTAGGGCAGCCATTATAGCTTCCTGTCCCTCTCTCTCTCTTACATACAGCCCTTACTCCCAGATGTCTATGACAGTAGTTCTTAGAGTGTGGTCATAGATCACCTCCTCTAAAAGGACACCTGTAACCCATTGTTCTGGACTCTATTCCAGACCTACTAAGTCAGAACCTCTGGGACAGGTGCCCTGGGTTTTGTGACAAAACTGTCCAAGTGATTGTTAAACACCTTTAATTTGAGACTCACTCGTTTAAGGGGAAAGGGAACTAACATTTGAGACCATTGAGTTGGTTGGGAGGAGATGTGCCTCTTAGTCTCAAGTTTATGAACATTTGGTGCTCAGTTGGTGGTACTGTATGGAGAGGCTTTGAAGGTGTGGCCTTCTAGAGGAAGTGTGCCATTGGGAGCAGGCCTTGAGAGCTTAGGGCCTCAGCCTTCTTCCAGTTTGCTCCCTCTGCTTCATGCTTGCTGTTCCGTATGTGAGTCCTCATCACCAGCCATCATCAACTCTTAACTCCCTGGAACAATAGATCCAAATGAACTCTTCTCTGAGGTGTCTTGGCCATGGCATCTCATCAACAGAGAAGTAACTAATACAACTGTGTACTAGCAGCTTTATGTATATCCTGCCCCCAGCCAAGCCACATAACAACTTGTGGAAGTGTGTGTGGCTGGGAAATGAAGATTTCCTTGTGAACGCTTTCAAGGTTCATGGGGAGGCTACAAAGTATTAGCATTCCTTCTGTGGAGACTCCTGCTCTTACATTCCTGTGCTTAGCTTGTCTAACTCAACATGGGCACTATGCTCCTGGTTAGACGCCACACTGCCCCTATTTCATCAGGGTCCTCATCAGTAACTTCCTTTTCCTTTCTTTCCTGGATGTTAATCTTACAGTCCGCATGTGATAGCCATGTCTCCTTAGTCTTCACTACCTTGTGACAGTTTCTTGGTCTTCCGTTTGTTTTTAATGACCTTTAATTTTGGAGGAGTATGGCCAAATGTTTAAATACAATGTTCCTCCATTGGTCTTTGTCTGGATTTCTCCACCACCCTGGTTAGAAGTGACTGTGGGCTTAAGGAAAGAATATCACAAAGGAAAAGTCTTTTTTCCATCATATAATATAGGGTGTGTGGTATCACTTAGTGACATTAATGGAATATGTTTTGTAATTACAGTTAAAGCAAATAAAACCACCAGCATTCTATAATTGTTAAAACACACACACACACAAACAGGACTGGAATCAGCTTTAATTTCTCTTCCTACCATTCTGGTTCCAAGTGACCACTCTAGGGTTACCCTTCCACCATAAAAACATCCGTCCCGTTCCAAGTCAACCCTCCTTTCCTTTGTGTGGTTTGATACTCCAGTTTACTCCCCAGCTCTTTTAAGTTTTTCAGTGTTCAATTCAAATCTAGTCTACACTTTGAAACCCAGGACAATCCCTAACCCACTCTGACCTCATAGTGTTCCATAGTGTTGACAGCCTGTCTCTTTAACTGACCGTTCCTCTCTGAGCGTCTTACATTAACTTCTGCTTTTCCAAGATACAATGGAATCATCATGGAAAGAGACCAGCCTGCCAGTGCATCCATTTGCCCCGAGTGAATGGCCTGGATAGTTTATCTCCTACATCAAGGGAGATCCTCATCCCTCCATCCCACCGTCACAAGAATGTCCTAAATTTCTGACCTAAGTATAATATTAATTGACTCAGTGCTTCACTGAGGCTGACGGGGTGGCACAAGCATGAGGACCAGAGTTCAGATTCCCAGTGCCCATGCAAAAGCCGAACAGGCATGGAACCTAATCTCCAAGGGTCAGGAGGGTAGATTGGGGTAGAGCAAGCTGGTTAGCTAGATTCTCTGAACCAACGAGGTCTGGGATGAAATGAGAGAGTCTGCTTCAGTAAGAAGGTAGCGAGAGCTTTTTGGACAGGGATAGTGTGAGAACAAGATGTAATTACAAGTGTCTCCCAGCTTCAATGGCGGATCCATCAGGATTCGCCACCAGAGGATTTAGATTTAACAAGGCTTACAAGTTAGGATTTTAGTTGTTTCTGAACAACAACAACAAAAAAAAAAAAAAAAAAAAAAAAAAAAAGAGGAGGAGGCAGAGGTAGTGAGATCAAGGAACACATTTGACATCAACCTCTGGCCTCCACATTCAGAGACATGAGCACGTCCACCTGCAGGCATCCATGTACCTACACACATGCCAACATGTATACATCCATTCCACATACACATGCAAAAACAAATAGGGTTTTTATTCCCCAGTGACTGTTCCTAGCTTAGAGAAGAAAGTGCAAGTATCTGATGCTCCTACATCTAAGGTCCCTCCCACCCGTGGTCTGAGCTCAGTCTGCTTTACTTTATCTCTCGCCATCCTCTCACACTCTACTTCCCAACATCCCACACCTCACTCACGGTAGCTGATTGGTGACTTCTAAGGGCCCTGTGACCTTTCTGGGCTCTGTGCTGCTGCACATGCTCTGTTATCAGTGAGGATGCCATTAGAGAAGACTCCAGCTAGTGCTGTCTGGCACAACAGTGACACTTACAACATCACGGAACAGCAATGGGAAAGGCAGACAGGGCCATCCCTTTGCTTTGTCGCCCTTGGAAATTTTGATACACCCTTAGGCTGTCTCCCTTCATTGTTACAGGGTGCCTGCGGTAGTTCTAATAAGCATCCTTTCTAAGCACACCGATGCTTAGAGGCAAAAAGAACAAAAGGTGTTTTCCCTTTAGAGTCAAGAAGCATTTCTTAGAGGGCATATCAGACTTTCTTTTATATCTCACTGGCACAAACTATTACATATTCTACTCCTAGGCTAATCAAACGAAATTACTAAGTCTACCCAATCTTCTCTTAAGGATTTTATGGACAGCGGTAAGGGTGTTCTTCCTTGGTTGAGCAGAACAGGTAACTAAGAGAAATCCAGAAATAAGAAACTTAATGGCTACTGAGTGAGCAGCAGGAGCACTAGCCACATCATAATTATGGCCTGATGCTTCTATCCACCAGGTGGACTCCTTTACGCCCTTTAACTTCCCAAGCCACAATCTGTATAACTACAAAGGTTATGTATAAAGTGAGGAACTGGGGGTGGGGTGGGCAGATAGATTGGCCTAGGAAAGGGAAATGGAATAGATAGTTATGGATAGATGAGAGGGCGGGAATGGGGTGGGGGTTGGGGGTCAGGGAAGGGGATGGAAGAGCAGGACAAGGGAAGGAATATAGGGAGAGACATAAAATTAAAAGCCATTTGAGCATAGTATCAAGCCTAATATAGAAGAAACTCCATGTGTGTGTGTGTGTGTGTGTGTGTGTGTGTGTGTGTGTGTGTGTATGATCTAAATGAAATCACTAGATGATAGTGGAGACAATGCTCCAATTGGATATCTTTCAGCACCAAATGAGGCTCCCAATACTGGGATTTGGTTAGATTTAATTGAATTGTTGCCCAAAGAGGTGTCATAGGAGCCACCAAACAACCCAGACTCTTGCCAAGGCTATAGGTTGTTCTCCACAAACTGATAGCTAGACTCCATTGCTGAAGACAACATCTACACAAGTCATTAAGAACAGAGAGGTCAAGCTGATGCCTACATAGAACCTTCACCCCTATGTGCTAGCATCTTTGGTACAGGAAGATCTGCTGCACACCACCAAAGAAGAAATATAAACACCCTGCAAGATATGCTAAGACAGTGGTGGCACAGGGCTTGTGGGAGTGAACAACCAATATCTGGTTCCACTTAAGCTCCACTCCACAACTCATACCCAACACTGCTTGGTTGACCAAGAATCTAAGACTAGAGAGTCCAGGGACCTAGGGAAAACTAAATGCTACTGTTCTAAAAAAGAAAAGAATAGTAGTAATAAAATTATTCTTAATGACATTTTGCCATACTTACAGATAGAGTGCCTTGCTCAGCCACCATCAGAGAAGCTTTTTCCTGCAGCAGATGGGAACAGATACAGAGACCTACAGTCAGATCTTAAGCAAAGAATGAAAGACCTTGGAGCACTCAGCCCTGAATGGAATGTCTCTATCAAGCCCCTCCCATCATGATACAGGGAACCCCACTGAAGAGTATAAGAGCCAGAAGTGAGGGATGGACGACACTAAGAAAACAAGGCCCTCTAGGTCAACATGATTAGTGTACATATGGACTCAGACACTGAGGCAGCATGCATGGAGCCTGCAAGGGTCTGCACCAGATGGAATCGGAGAGATGAAAGAAATGGACACATGTCTCTACCCCTAACCTAACCCAGAAGTTATCTCCAATTGATAACAGCTTGCAAATGAAAATTTAGTTTCTTTCAAGGGAATCTCAGTGGAGATATTCTTAAGGGTATCTCCCTTCTGCATGCCTAGCAGCAACAGGCCAACAGAAAATCTATTCAACAGCATCTTTGGAGTGGGGGTTCATTATCTCAAGATATCATGTCAGAGCTCCTTTTTAAATATTTTTAAATTTTAATTTATTTATATTTTCCTTCTTTTTGCCCTACATGTCCTTTATATATATATTATTGCTTCCAATTTACTGTTTTTATATGATTTCCAAGTGTGCAAATGAGTGTGTCACTGCATCTACATCTATTTCTTGTGTCTTCTCTTGGGCTCTTTTCCATCTGCTTATTTTGTTCTATTCTGATGTTAGTTTTTGTTTTGTCTTGTCTTGTCTTTTCATTATCCATTAGAAGCCTGTTTGTTTCCTAAGGAGAGACAAAAAGAGGATGGATCTGGATAGAGGAGAGGTAGGGAGAATTGGGGGTGGGGGGGAGGGACTGCAATCAGGATATGTTGTGTGAGAAAAAAATTATTTTCAAAAAAAGAATGATCTCTTCCCAGCAGCCTTCTGTGATAGCATCACAAGCAGAATCAAATGTGTCTCTTTCTGAGTTCCCTGGGATCGTATTTCTACCGTAGCACGGATTACAAAGCTGAGATTCTGCTGGCTTTAGACAAAATGAAACCTTGGAAGGAAGGCAGTGTGCTCTATTAATTCTTCAGCCCAACCTTGAAAGGAAGCAAAAGAAAGAAGGGAGGGAAATTGGGAAGAGGAGGAGAAAGAAAGGGGCAGAGAAGGGAAGGGAGGGGAGAGGAGGGAAGGAAGGGAAGGGGAGGGGAGGGAAGAAAGGAGAGGGGAGAGGAGGGAAGGAGGGGAAGGGGAGGGGAAAGAAGAAAGGAGAGGGGAGAGGAGGGAAGAAAGGGGAGGGGAGGGAAGAAAGGGGAGGGGAGGGAAGGAAAGAAGAGGGAAGGGGAGGGAAGAGGAGGGGAGGGGAGGGGAGAGGAGGAAGAACTTCCATGTTTGGAGAATCGGGGTAACTTTTTATTTTCTAATGATTCCTCTAAACTTTACATAGGATAATAGAAACCACCCAATTCAGCTTTCAATACATTCTGGACACGATGTGCCTCACCTTGGATTTTCACCTGTCATTTTTTCTCCCCACCCCCACACCTGCTTCCTGCATAAGACTTTACAGAAGCTGCCTCTTCAATATGTTGCAAATTTATCTCAATCGAAGACTTTTTTTAAAAAACACAGATCACGGAACTAATCAAACCCAGTTCATCTTGGCCTGTCCTGGTGCCCTCTGTTTGGTTGGTCTTAAAGGTTTCTCTAAAGACAGGAATTTTCTTCAGTTCTCTATTAGCAGACTTTTTAAGAGGTATCCTCTCTGCGGTGTAAGGCTCAGAGCTGCACTCTCCTGAACATCCTTCACAAACACCCTTGTGCCTTCCTCTCCCCTCTCCCCAGCAGTCTGGGCTTCATTTCAGATCTGTCCCTCTGAGATATGCCTCCCTCCCCTTCCTAACACTTCTTTGTTGCTAAAAATAGGTGATGTCCCTTCAGAGCAAAAACAGTTGGCAAATCAGCTTTTATAGGTACAGCTTTACACGGGGCTCTGTGAGACAGAGGAACAGATAGATTAAATACAAGAAGTCAAAAAAAAAAAAAACCCGCCTTCTCCTCTCTGTGGACCCCTACACTCCTCAAAGGAGTTTACAACGCCCATGTAAAAATAGCAACACCATCCTCATCAAAAATGCACACTACGAAGGATGCTAAGTGAGGCTTTGCAGAAGGCTGAACAGTAAATAAGACGCTGCTCTGAAGAGCACCAGAAAAGGCTTAAGGAAGCCTTTAATTAAAGGGCCCCAGGCTGGACACAAACGTAAGCTGTGGATTATGATATTTTAACAAATAGACCTTTCCATAGAAAACTGGACCATGTAATATGGCTAATTTCCTTTAGACAACAAAGAAAATCTTCTGTTCCCTAGATCTCTTACTATGGTTCTGTCACCTTGTGTTTGACTTCTGTTCGGTCCCCTGTATCATCTTGTGGAGCTTTCTAATGTTACTTTACCCCTGAAAGAAGAGTCATTGCACCACCTGAAACACTCTTCTCGGCTATTTCATATGCCTCTGCCTTCGGACAGTTTCTCTGCCTATGAAGGTTTTCTATCAAGCACAACATTGGATACACCTTACTAATGATATAAGTGAGTTAATACATTTGTCTAAGTGAATCCATGTCTCTTATGGTATCAAGTCATGAATGTACTGTGCAACATAGATGTGTATGTATATCTTCAGGCACACACTTGTCCATACACTCGTTTGCATTTCTGAAAATCATGTCTGTAATTGCATCATTATACTCTCTTTGAAGGAAAGTAGAGAAGCCACAGTTCCGAATACAATTACTCGGAGTCTACAGCTAAAGGGAAGGCACCAGCCCAACTCAATGCTCAATCAAGTCCTATCCTGTTCAGTCTGTGGGCAACTGTGCTGCCCTCCTTATCAACCAGTCTCTTCTGGGTCCACTCGTCTCCACTCAAAAGTCACCACCTCTTTCTCCCAAGTTCGTGACAAATCCCCTGCTTTCTAGTCAGCAGTGGTGTATCAAAGTGGTGGCTGGGAAGAGTATTTCAGGTACAACATGACCCTTCTTTTGGGAGCAACTTGAGAAAGCGCCACAAGATAATAGAGGGGACCAAATGGATATCAAACCTAAGCTGACACATTCTTTAGGCTATAGTTCTCATAGCCTGATTTGTGGGCCCTCTGTTATCTATCCAAAAATAAATAAATAAATAAATAAATAAATAAATAAATAAATAAATAAATGGATTCTTTATGAGTATAAATAGTTCAACATGTTAATCACACCAAAGTACACAGGGAGAGAATGGGTAAATGTGAGAAGTATTTTCTAATGTAGATTAATATCATCATAGAATCACAGTGGGAAGGAATATATCATCACAGCAAAGCTGTCATTGACGAGCTCCCACTTATTAACAGGATGCCTCTGTGTAAAGAAGCTGAGAGCCATCACCAAGGACACCTCCCAATCCTAGCAGTGCTCTCTCATAGACGAAGGCCAATATCTGACTTCTTGTAGTCCCTACAAGTCTAATATTCATCATAGGCCCGTGATGGTGATTAAAATCTAGAGTGGCTAACCACTGAGCCACCATTCTTGTTCCTAAGAATCTAGTGAAAACTGTAATTTTTTTTCCATCAGTGGCTCTTTGCCTTTGGGAATAGCATTTCCATCCACCTCACTGCATAATCCATAACATTTCTGAACCCAAAACATGTTTCGGATGAGTTAAAAACTCTTTCTCAAGTATACAGAACACTCTCTCTTCCCAACAGGCCCAAGTAGGAATAGACACCGGTACTTAGGTGTCAATTTCCTAACAAGAATATCTTCAGACAGAGTAAGTATACAGCTTTAAGAAGTGATTGGTTGTCTTTCAAATCCAGATCTTACTCTGCCTGTTTGATATGAGGGTGACTGGAAAGTTCCACGAGAGAATGTCTTTAAATTGGGCAATTGGAAACACCTCGTGGTCAGTTCAGAATCATTCCTGTTTGCTCTCTTAAATGTTCTAGATGAATTAAAAGGGCATTCTTCAAATGGAGATCGGGTCTTCATACAAATTGTACAGTGTAAGGATGCTGTGCATTTTGTGTAGTTTGTGCTAATGTAAAAAAAAAATTGTACCTTTACAAGACAAAATTTTACAAGAGAATCCAAGGAGTTAGCATTCTAACAACAACAAATGAAATGAATATCTTCCTTTAGCCCAGTGGTTCTCAACCCATTTTGAGGGTCTAATATAATACATCCTGCAGATCAGGTATTTGCATTATGACTCAAAACAGTAGCAAAATTACAGTTATGAAATAGGAGCAAAAATAATTTGAAGGTTGGGAATCACCACAACATGAGGAACTATATTAGGCATTAGGAAGGTTGAGAACCACTGCTCTAACCCCTCATGAAGTCTTTTTCCCCCGAGATAAAGCAAACAATTAGCACAATAGAATGATAGAAATATATCTGCTCACACCCCAACTCTAAAATAATTTCATGATCATAATCAAATCACTCAATTTCAATTTTATCACCAGAAAAAGGGAGGGGGCTGATAAAACTTGATGTGACTCTTTACAAGTGGAGTGAGGTTTCAGTGTGGCTCAGCACATGAAGATGGACTTTTTTAAGCACTGCATCAGGCAGTACAGTAATACACTTTTGCCAAGCAGTGACACTTACCTGGAATGATATTGAAGCTTGGCCTCTGCTTGTATGGTATCAAAGTCTTGAGGGACAGAAGGAGGAGCACTGAAGAAGCTAAAGTCCCAGCTAGTCCTACTTCTCTTTCACCGTTGACTACCTCTGTGAAGTACTGGTGGGACCTTAACCAGCTCACCAGCATCTAAGATGTCTCAGTTTCAACACTTCTTCAGAAAAGAAGTAAGGCACTACTGGACTAGAGAGATGGTTCAGCGGTTAGCTTCACATGCTTCTCCAACAGAGGACCTTAGTTTGGTTCCCAGCACCCACACTGGGCAACTCACAATCACTCCAGCTCCAGGGGTAACCCCAGCCTCTGTAGCTGCACCCACATGCACATACCTATGACGCGGACATATAATTAAAAACAATAACAAGGAATCTTCCTTTAAAAAAGAAAAAGGTAAACACACTAACAGACGTAGATACTTCCTCCCAAAGTCGGAGAAGAGTTCTGAATCCCTGATTTGTTACTCTGTTGCCACTGACGTTACTAAGGTGTACTGGAACGTTCCTACAACCTTGGGATGGGGTCAGTGAGTGGACTTGGTAAGGTAGGCAAGCAGTTCTTGGATGCAGAGGACAAGTTCCACGGGACAACAATGCTGAGGTACCGTGAAGAGCAGATGGTTGCTCGCCACAAGCTACCTTAGAAAAGGATGCTTTTCAAGGTGAATTGGAACAAATGTTTTGATGTATTTTGTACCAAAATATAAATCTCACAATAAGTATTTCCCATCACGACACGAGTTTACTAATCCCATTTCTAGACAAAGACGAAGAACTGGCTTGTGAACTAGTTTAAGGGAGTTACTGAAATTCTGCCACCAAATTCTTAGTTAACAGTGTATTTAGGTCTGAGTTTTTCCGGTTTTGTGTTGTGTTCTGTTCGTCATAGGGACCTATGTAGTTACTTCTAAGGCGTTCAAGGCATTTCATTTTTAATCCACCCATCCTACCTTCTCTTTTCCCAGTAGTTCTTCACATTAAGATGCAATAACCACCCCCTCTCATTTTTATCTTTTGGAACAAAGTCTCATTTTAACCCACCCTTGCCTTTGTGGCCTTCCTGCCTCAGCCTCCCAAGAGATACAGCTGCATGCCACAGGCTCCCTTTTCTGTTCTTTTAAGGCAAAGCTCATATACATAAGGCATGGCTTCAAACACAAATGCACAAACAGAAAAGCAGCACTCTCAACAAGACAAAATGATGAAGGTGATATGGTGTGCTCTGCAATACAAGGTTTCTCCAATTATGACCTATGGACCACTGGAAAACATGCAGCTGTTGGGGATCATGCCTAGGTAAAATTTTCTTAAGGGTTCTAAGTTTATTTTAATGTGTCAGGAAAAAAATACATCCATCACATCAAAGTTGTGGCTGATTCACTGGTATTTGCAAATGGATACGGCATAGTAGGAACCACTGTCCTGGTCTATGTTGTGGATGTAGCCCACCTGAATCACAAAAGCAGGATTCATGGTCACAATGTTCTCGGTTCTTCGTTATAGTTTTAGGGACATAGGAAGCCTGAGTACTGCTCATCCAAGGGTTCCAGCAATATAATCTCAAATCCTGAACTCCTATGTGTTATGTTGTGCTCTGATCTGAGATAGGCCATTCTGTCCCTGGAAATACAGTGGAATAGTTCTAGAAAGGACTAACTGGATCCGTGTGGGTTATTCAAACCGTTAAAGCAAGCACTGTACTCTGTGGAGTCAGCTTTCCTTGGAAAGAATTTGTGTTTTTACTCATGTGCATGTGTCTGTGCGTGAATTTATGTCAGAGATGTATGTCCCATGCATCCAGATGCTCAGGGAAGACAGAAGAGGACATTGGACCCCCGGGAACTGGACTTCTATCATTGTGAGATGCCTGACTCTCGGTGTTGAGAACTGAACTCAGGTCCTCTGGAAGAGCAGCAAATAGTCTTTTACTCCTAGGATGAAAATTTTAAATTGGCCAAAAATTTAAATTTGATTGTTCCTAGAATCTGGGGCTGAGAGCAGCCTTAATTAGACCATAAACACAGACGAGAGGGAAGGTATAGCTCTGCACAAGAAAACTGAGGAATTATCCCTCATCTGCATAATGAGAACAGTAACTCATACAATAGTGTCATGAGGATTAAAGGAAATAAACAATGTGTATTGATTGCCTGATGGATCCAGTGACTGTTAAACTAGCAGCCAATATAGCTTTTGCTACTAATATGATGATTTTTGGCTGGAGGAGTGGTTTTCTACACGCAGTATTAGGGTCACATTTGTTATCTTCATTATTTTATCAACCTACAAATGAAGGATAATTATTTGAATGTAACCTTTGCAGGGCCATTAAGGGAAACTGTTTCTTCCTGCAATTATGGCCTTAATTTGTTTATCATCCCCATGATAATTGAGGTACTCTGAATTACCACAGTGAAATGTTCAGCGTCTCACCAAGGAGCATTTTGCTTTGGCCTTAAATGTTTATCATGATACTGTCTTATGTAAATGATTGCTTAAATGTTTACCATGATACTGTCTTATGTAAATGATTGCTGAATCCAAGAACAGTTAAGGATGCTATATTTAAAAGGATAAACTAGGAGGTTATTTTCAGGGCACTTAAATGACTTGGTGATTTAGTGTAACAATTTATATGAATTGCAAAATTAAAAGTGCTAACAAAAATTAAGCGACAGTATTTTCAAGAGCCCACGCTGCTCTTGGAGCCAGGGCTCTTCTCCTTTTGGAAAGCATGCTACATCAGAAGACTGAAAGCAAACACTAAGACTAAGGTATAAAATAAAGCCGGTGTTGCCCTGAGCACTAGGCATAGTACCGCTTGCAGCCCCTTTTGCATTTTGTTTGTTCATTTTTGAGACATGGTCTCACTATGTAGCCTCAGCTAGCCTGGAACTGTCTATGTAAATCAAGCTGGCCTTGAACTTGCAGTTATCCTCCTGCCTCTGTATCTTAATTGTACTGGGGCTATAGGCACTCCCCATCACGCCCACTCAGGAAGGATCCTTGAAACTCCATACCTGAGCATAAATTTTAAAAGTCATCCATACTATTTGTACCAAAAGAATATATGAGTAAAATATATGTGGCTCATGTTTTGGAGCAAAGATTATCATCTATTGGGATTACCATAAAAAAATACACACAGCAAATTGAAGTGTTAAGCTTCTTTGTATATCAGGGTGTCAACAAAAGATAAAAAGAAGTCAAGTCTTTTGAAATATAGCTACATTATGTTTATTTAGTCTTCATCCAGGCAAACCCCAACAAAGATCATGAGAAATAAGACGAGGATAGGCAAACTGCTACCTAATTATCAGAAATTTTTAAAATGCAGACTAAATAACAGAATTATAACACTCTGGGACGAAATACAGTAGTGACTTAGGATTTTAGAAAATGTAAAAACAGTTGCCAAAGGAAACACAAAATGAAGTTAATTCTATCCAGTCTCTAGAATTAAATGATATATAAACAGAGGTGGCCCCTCCTTATAGTCACACAGAGAAGGCAGCTGTAAAGACCTCAGGGCAAAGTCACTTCTGTTCATCACATTTTTATATTTAAAAATGTCCTTGGATATCATTAGTGCCTTAGAGGGAACATGGAACACTGTAGATGGTATATAAATACAGTATTTATTTTAATAGAAATATAAAGGTGTGTGGCCTTCTAACAAACTCAGCTAAGAAAGCATTTGAGCTTTTGTTTTTAATAAAGGACTATGAATTTTTCCTTTGGAGCCTTGAATCTATGTTCATGAGGAATACTGGCCTATCATTTTTTTGTTGTTGTTTGTTGTTTGGGTTTTTTTTTCTGTTGGAACATCTTTATCTGGTTCTTGAATAAAGCTCATGCTGGCCTCATGGAATGAACTAGAAACTGTTTCTTTCTCTTTAGTTTTTGAAAGGATTTCTGACAAATTACAGTATCTTTTTTTTCCATTAAACAAAATTCCCAATGAAGTCATTTGTGCCTTCCATTGTTGTCATTGAAAGATTTTAAACTACAAATTCGGGGTGGTGGTGCTGTAAAGCATATATAGGATTATTCAGGTTATCTGTTTCTCTTGATTAAGCTCTTGTGTCTTCTAAAATCAATCTGTCCATTTCATCTGGGTGCTGAATTTGTTGGCATGGAGTGATTTGTACTATCCCTTATCATTGATACAGCATATCTTGTGGTAATGTAAATGTTTTCATTGGAATGGGAATTTGTAGCCCATATCATTTTTTTAAATCAGTTTCAAGAGGTTTATACATTTTATTTACCTTCTAATTGAACGAGCCTTCCGCTATCAAAGAACAAGTCTCTTCAACTTTTGCCTGTTATTTTTCCTTTTTAGTTCATGGATATCTGTTCTGTTCTGTGATGTTTCCTTCTTCTACATGTTTGGGTTTCGTTTACTCTTCAGGTTTCTTAAGATGAAAAGTAGTTGTTGATCTGAGATTTCTTTTCTAATTTGGGATGTAACACTCTAATTTTTATCTAAATGCTGCTATTAGTAGTATTCCACAAGTTTTGGTATGTTATACTTCTCCTTTTATTCAAGACAAAATACTTTCTAAGTTTCTTTTGTTCTTTTTTTTTTTTTACTTTGTCTTGTGTCAATTAAAAAGTATATTATTTAATTTCCAAGTACTAATAACTTTTACAAAATTTTTTCTGTTATTTATTTCTAATTAACTATTGTGGTTAAAGAATATACTTTGTATGTTGTGAATATTTTAAGTGTGTTAAGAATATTTTAAGAATATTTAAAAATGTGACTTATGGTTCACAATATGTATATTTTTTTCATAATTTATTTTTTATTCATATTACACCCCAATTGCAACCTCTCCTCCCAATCTTTCCCTTACAAATCCCTCTCCCATTACCCACATCCCTTCTCCTCAGAGAAAGGAAAACCCCCCTTGGGTACCACCCTTCCCTGAGACATCGAGTCCCAGCAGGACTAAGCACATCCTCTCCAACTGAGGCCCAGTCAGACAGTCCAGGTAGGGGAAAAGATCCAATGGCAGGTAACAGAGTCAGAGACAGCTCCAGCTCCATGTTAGGGGACTCACATGAAGACCAAGCTGCACAACTGCTATAAATGTGTGGGGACTTAGATCCAGCCCTCACATGCTCTTTTGTTCATGGTTCAGTCTCTGTAAGCCCCCATGAGCTCAGGTCAGTTGACTTTGTAGGTCTTCTTGTGGTGTCCTTGACCATTCTACAATATATTCTTTAAGAATGTATATTCCATATCTGCTGGACAAATGGTCCTGAAATTGTCATTTAAGGAACTCTATTAGTAGGAGTTTTCAAGTCCTTTATTTATTTGTGTGTGTGTGTGTGTGTGTGTGTGTGTGTGTGTGTGTAGAAGTGTGTTGCACATGAGTATATATAAGTAAGAAGGTGTGTGTGTATGTGTGTGTGACATGAATGTGGAGGCCAGAAACCAGTATCAAGTGTCTTTGTCTTATATTTTGAGACAGGATCTTTCACTGAACCTGAGCTCTGGGCGTCATCCTGTCTCTACTCTCTCCCCCCACTTCCCTCTACTCTTTCTTCTAAGCTAGGAATACAGACGCACCCTGCCACACCTGCATAGAGATCCAAGTCTCAGGTCCTCCTGCTTGACAGTAAGTAGTTTACCCACTGAGCTATCTCCCTAGTCCTGTTTATGTTTTTATTGATTTTCTTTTTGTCTTGAGTCACTGAGAAAAGAATACTGAAAACTATAATTTCTGTCAGTTTAATTTCCTGTATCTTGAAGTTGCATTTTGAATTGCATAAATGGGTGAACTCTTTTTATTAATCCATTTACCATTGTGAAATGACACTCATAATTCCTGGCGCTCTTCTTTGCTCCAAAATCTACTTTTATAGAGGGATTTTAACCCATCAATATGATTACTCTGGCAAGGAAGCACATCAAAAGATCTAGGTCTGTATAGACCTCTAATCCCAAACAATGCTGTCTAATTGAGGGGCAGACAAAGTGACAAATCAGAGAAAGATTTGACAGAATGAGTCAGAAATAGGATACACCCAACTCTCATGAGAAAAGACAGGAAAAGAGGCTACCAAAGGGCAGTTCAGGGAGAGAGGTGGAGGGAATTCAGTTGAGTTTGGAGTTCAGTTGCGTTCATGTAGTTCCACAATGTAGGCATAATATTATTGTGCACTGTGTGAAGAATCAAATGCTGATTTCTGTCTCCCCTATATCTAGGTGCAATCGTTAGTCAGAGAATCTCCTATCTTAATCTTGTGTAAATGCCAGCTCCCCAACTGTTCCCTGACTCATCAATAAAGAGAGCTTAACAGCCAATGACTGAGCAGAGGAGAGAATAAGAATGGACTTTCTGCCAGCCAAGGAGGAGGTGAGAAAGAAAGGAAGGAGGGATTAGCCATGGGGTGAGAGTCTAGGAAACACCATGAAAAAAATAGCTTGAGCAGAAAAAGCCATAAAATACACATATCTTGGGGATTTGGGCTGGAAGGTAGCCAGATTAACATAGAAGATTAAAATAGAGTAATTCTGCTCAGTTATTGTATCCTTAAGCTTGTTAAATAAATAACATAGGCTAGGCTCAATTATTTAGGAGCTATCTGGATAAGAAAACTAACACTTATTAAAAATCTACTAACACCATTCGGTTCACTCAGTCAGTGCAGTTTTTCCAAGAAGAGCAATTCAGCCAGAAGCTGAGAGAAGTCAGTTTGAATCAGTCAGCTTGGTGATTAGTTTGAGCCAGAACAACTGAGTTGAACCAGCCATCCAGTGTCCACAAAGAGCTAGAAAGACTGAATTTATTCAGTAGTAAGTCTCAGAGGCTGAAACACTCTAGACCTAGGTTAGCAGATGGAAACTGGAAGCTGAAGCCTTCAAGGTCCTGGTTTATAGAACATTGGATTGTATGAAGGCTAGAAGCTTCCAGGCCTAGGCCTAGGGAAAGTTAGATAGAAATATTCTGGGCTCAGCCCAAGCAGTGTATTAGTAAATCTTGGGTAAAGCTCTCATGTCATTCCTTCCTCTGAGGAAATAAACCAACTTTTATAACTTTTATATTATTTAGTCACTCCAACTTTCTTCTGAGTAGTATTTGTATAGACATCTTATTCCATTTTTTATTTACCTTCTAAGCCTACTTGTATATTGTTTCTTGTAATGAGCATATACTTTGGTCAAATTTTAATATAATCTAATCTATGCATTTTTATTAGGAGTGTCTGGTTTAAAGATAGGAGAGGTTTTTCTAATTTTTAAGGATTAATGTGATTTGATGCCCAAGCACAAATTCCCTTCTACCCCATTTAATTACTCTACAAACTCTCTTCTATAGCATAAGCTAACACATTCACAGGATCTAAGGGTTAGGTTTGGTCTCCATAGACTCATGTGTTTGAATTCCTGGCCCATTGGGAGTGGCACTAGTAAGAGTGTGTCCTTATTAAAGTAAGTGTGTCACTGTGGAGGTGGGCTTTGAGTCTCTATGCTCAAGCTCTGCCTAGTGAGGAATTCCAGCCTCCCGGCTGCCTTCATATCAAGATGCAGAACTCTCAGTTCTTTCTCCAGCACCATGTCTGCCTGTAGGCTGACATGCCTCTCACCTTGATGATAATGGACTGAACCTCCGAAACAGTAAGCCACCCCCCAATTAAATGTATTCTTTTATAAGAATTGTCTTGGTCATGGTATCTTTCACAGCAATAAAACTCTAAGTCATGTAGACATATTTGGGACCACTATTTTAGCTATTCCCACAACAGTGACTGTTCTATCCCCCTCCCTCTCTTGGGTTAAATGCTAATCCATATTAATTTGTTCAGAAAAAGTCTAGGTTGTTTTGGTTTGGGTTTTTTTTTTGCCTATTTTAAAATCAAGGGTTTTTATTAGTTGTACATACTCCATGTGTCATCTAGATAAACTTGATGTTAACATCTTGTCAGACTATCAAATATTTTCTTTATTCCATGGGTTCACTCTTGTTAGCGCTCTTTGATGTCCAATATTTTAAATATTTCACAAAGTCAAGTCTGCCTGTTTT
This sequence comes from Mus musculus, assembly GCF_000001635.26. Lineage (NCBI taxonomy): Eukaryota > Metazoa > Chordata > Mammalia > Rodentia > Muridae > Mus > Mus musculus. The sequence continues at coordinate 93,788,701 of NC_000074.6, forward strand.
TTCTTTTGTTGCTTATGGCTTTGGTGCTAAAATCAGAAAGTTATTGCTAAACTCAATATCATGAAGAATTTCCCTGTCTCCTGTTAAGAATTGTATAGCTCCAGATCTTATATTTAGGCCTTGGATCCATTCTGAATCATTCTTCTATTTTATGACAGATAAGGTTCAAACTTCATTCTTTCATATGGAAATATCACATTCCAGCCCCATTTGTTAAAGACTGCCCTTTCTCCCTCAACTATTTTAACATCAATATTATAAGAGTTTATGACACTCTCTATTCTGTTCCATTGGTCTGTCTATATATAAGATTGTTTTGATTACTGTAGAATTATATAGTAAGTTTTGAAATCAGAACTGTTGAATATATCAGCTTTGTTATTTTCCAAAAAAACATTTGGATTAATTGGAGACTCTTGATATTTTATAAGATTTTTGAGAAGAGATTTTCTATTTCTTCAAAAGTCTCTATTGAAATTTAAAAAGAGATAACATTATACCATAGATCCTTCTGGGTGCTTTGACTATCTTCACAATAGTAAGTCTAAAACTGATTCTTTAACAGTTGAGTAGAATTAATTTTTTTATAAATGTTTTTAATTATAATTATATCATTTTCTCCCTCTCACTTTCCCTTTCTCCCTATAATCATTCCCATGCTTTCTTTCAAATTCATAGCCTCTTTTTCTTTAGTTGCTGGTGGTGGTGGTGATGGTGGTGGTGATGGTGGTGGCAGTGGTGGTGGTGGTGTGTGCACATGTGTTCTTAGGTACACAGATATAGCCTGCTCAACCCATGTAATGTTTCTTATGTGTATATGATCTCACGGTTGATCATTTGGCATTAGATACCAATTGGGGTAACTCTTTTCTGGGGAAGAGCATCATTCCCCAGTTGCCCAAAGTTCTTTGCCTACAGTTGAGGCCCAAAGAACTTTTCCTCTTCCTTGTTAGCATGTCCATTGGTATCTTGGTTATTCAGGTCTTGTTTAGGCAGCCATGTTGCTGAGACTTCGTGGGTGTAGCCTCTGTGACATTTCTAGAGACAAAATTTCACATCAAACTTGATTCTCTGACTTTTATAATCTTTATACCTCTTTTTCAATGATCCCTAAACCTTGGGGATAGAAATTGTATTGTAGATGTGGCTACATAGCATAGTCTTTTGTACTCTACATTTTTATTGCTTGTTGTTTTCTGTAATGGTCTCCTTGGTAGAATTTACTAATGAAGCTACCAGGTCTGGACTATTCACTGGATGATTTTAAATTACGAATTGTATCTTTGTTAAAAATTTAGTCAGATTTTTAAAATTGTTTAGTGCATTAGTTTATCAAGTTACCTTGTTATACAATTTTATTAGTTTCTCTAGTTTTATATTATATAGTGTGTTGACATACAGTTTTCCATGGTAATATCATTTTCATTTGTAATATCTTCTTTTTCCCTGTGGCTGGTAGTAATATTCTCTCTTTAGTTTCTGTTTTTAGTAATTTAATTCTTCATTCCAGGCCAGTCTAACTAATGTTTGTCAATTTAGTTGACCTTCTCAAAAAAACATTTGTTTATTAATTTTTCACCCAGTTTCCCACTTTCTGTTTATGTATTCCTTCTGTGATCTTATTTTCCTTCTCTTCTTGCCTTTGTGCTTACTTTGCTCTTCTCCTGAAGCTTCTTGTAGTAAAATACAAGAGTAGTAACTTTAGAATTTTTTTTCTCTTTTAAATGCTGGAATTTTAATGATCACTTTCCCTCTATGCAATCATGTCTGCTGAATGTCACAGATTCTAGAATTTTGTCATTTACTTCAAAATATTTTCTAGTCTCCTTTGTCATTTGTTCTTTGGCCCATTTTTACATTGCTTTGTTGGTTGGTTGGTTTTATTAGGGTCTCATTGTGGAGCCCTGGCTGGGCTCTAGTTTATAACCACCATCCTGTTTCAGCTGTAGACTGCTAGGATAATAGATATATGTCACCATGTCTAACCTGGCCCATTGTTTATTCACAACTTGTTACTGGGGACTCTGATCTCTGGTGTTGTTCCTAGAAAATTTGGGGGTTACTTCTTCACCAAAAGAATTAGTAGCTAGCCAAGTAGAGCAGGGCTCCAAAGTAGCAGTTCTGAGAAGTCCTTGCTGGAGACTAGGAATGCTAGAAGAGAACTCTCTGTTTCTTTATCTCCTAAATGTGGGCCTCTGCCTACAGGCTGAGTCAGTGACTGTGACCTAAAGGAGCCACCTGGACACTGGATAGGTCAACTGGCCTGACCAGCCCAGTTCCCTCCACATCCAAGTTTCCAGCACAGATCTCTGAGAGGTCCCCAGACTGGCAGCTTTCTGGTATTCTACTCCTTGGAACCCTTCTTACTATGAAGGAACTCAGCTCTCTGTTTCTCTTTACCATCTTTCTCCCTCTTACCCCTCCCCATAAGAAGATACTTCCGAAAGTCATGAACAATAGAAGCCTGCTATGTATTTTTTCATGTATTTGTGTAATACTCGTGTTCCCTTGTTGGTTTTATTTTATTCTATTAAAGCATAAATTCATATATCCCAAACTGGCTTAAGCTTGCCATGTAGCCAAGGATGCCCTTGAACTTCTGATCCTCTTGTTTCTAACTCCCAAGTGCTGGGATCATAGGTGTGTTCCCTGACACTTGGTTTTTCTGACAATGGTAAGGACTGAACCCAGGATTTCATGCACGGTAAACAAGCACTCTACCAGCTGAGCTCGACCCTAGCTCCTTGTATTGCTGTGTTTGCCCTGCCTTGAGCTGCTGAGCTACACCACCAGCTCTTGGCTTTTAATAAGTCCATTGTGGCTAAAGGTGTACTTTGTTGGTATGAAGTCTTTTTAGTTCAGTGATTCTTATTTTATGACCTACCATTGATCTAGTCTAGAGGATATCCCATGTTTGCTCAAGAAAGTGGGATTCCTCTGTTGTGGAGTGGACTGTTCTATAAGTATCAGTAGACCTGTATGATTTATATGTTGTTCATGTCTTCTGTCTCCTTGCTGATCTCCCCAGTTGCTTTATCCATTACTTAGGATAGACATTGAGGCCTACTGTTATTGAATTGTCTGTTTCTCTCTTGAGTTTTGTTAGCTTTTAATTCATGTATTTTGATTCTTGGATAAGTTCAGATATGGCTGTAATTGTTATGTGTTCAAATTTTATGTTGTTGTTGCTGTTGTTTTTCTCTAGTCCCAAGATCAAGACATCAACACCCAGCATGGAGTGTAGGTCTAGGCTCACAAGCTTTCCCCCCTGACTGAGGAGCTAAGGGGAGGAAGAATCACTTGTCTTTAGGGGTCTGGCTGGTCCCTGGTGAGTCAGCCATGCTCCAGTGGATGGCCCCACACTGTCCTTTTATGGGAAACAGGACTTGGATTAGATGGGGTAGAACTTTTTTTAAGAGGACATGAAGTTGGGAAGAGGGCTGAATCAAGAAGGATTGCAGGGATTAAGTAGCTTCAAAATACACTGTGTGCATATATTAAATTCTCGATGGAGCAATAAAAAATATATTAAAATTGTTGTCTGATATTTTAGTATTTCATCTCTCTTTTGGTTATTGTTTGAATGATGCCTATGTTTCTCATCATCATCTCACTTTCAATATATTTGTACCTTTAATTTTTAAAATATGTTCTTAGCAGGGCACGGTGGTACACACCCATAATGCGCTAACCCTTGAGAGTGTCTGAGACAAGAGACAAGCCTGAAATACATAGTAAGATCATCTTTTTAAAAATTAATATTTTAAAGTGGTCTTGGAGACACATATAATTGGGCCATTTTTTAAAAATCTATTTTGTAAATATCTGCCTCCTATGTGAAACATTTAATCTATTTTTACATTTAAATGTAATTACTGTCAGTTATCATTTCTATCTGCCTAATCTTATTTTTGTATCTTTATCTTGCTGTGCACTTGCATGTGTGTGAGGGCACCTGTGTACCACAGCATGTGTGTGGTGGTCTGTCTTCACCTTACACCTTGATTAAGACAAAGTCTCTTACTATTCGTTTCTGTGGGGAGCAGGTTAGCTGGCCTGTGGTCTTCCCTGGTCTCTCCTGTCTCTGCTTCTTGTCTTACCATTGAAGCAATAAGATTAATATATCTTTCCTGTGTGGGCTCTAGAGACCTGTCCTCATGTTTGCACAACAGAATTTTACTGACTGGGGCATCTATCAAGACCTGTATCTGCCTAAATTTAATTTTTCACCATTCTCAAATTGTGCTTTTTTTTTTAAGTCTCTGCCACCAAATTCATTATTTTCTTAACATTAAACTTGCTACTGATCTTGTACATTGTATTTTTTCATTGAAGACATGGCAGTTTTCAGGTCTAGAAGACTGATTTGTGTTTTTAAGAAACACATTTGTGTAATGCATGATGGTGCAAGCCTTTAATTGTAGCATTCAGGAGACAGGCAAAAGAATTTGTGAGTTCAAGGTCAGCCTGGTCTAAATGGCAATTTCCAGGGCATCTAGGACTAAAGAGAGACACCCTGTCTTAAAATAAATAAATTTTAAAATAAAAAAATTGCTCAGTCTAAACTCACAGATAAGGTCTAGTTAGAATAACCGATTTTTCTTTACACTCTAATATTTATATTGGTTCTGACTTGGTTTTGGTTGATGAAGCTTCACCAGGAGTCAGATTTTTCTCCATCTTTTTGTTTATATGCTAGACAGTGGCAATGTTATGTTAGTGGGGACTGAATATTATCCTATTTATTTAATATATTTTAGCTTTGTTCCAGAACACAATTAAGTTCTTTGAAAATAGTTTGATCACTTTAAAACTTATCAGGCAGGATCAGTAGAATATTTTATCTGGAGCTGATTATTCTCACTGCTGAAGCAACTGCCCTTGACTCTTCCCCTAATCCATGGATATGAGACACTCTGGTCTGACTAGATGGGGCAGGTGCCATTGCTGGAACTTTGCAGAGGCTAGCACTGCTCCTTCTAATCTTTTTTTAATGATTATTTTTCTATTCCCTCCACCCCTCGTAGTACTAGAAATCAAACCCAGAGTCTTATGAAGGCCAGGTATGTGCTCTGATGCCTACTTGTGGTTTTGCAGTTTTAAGCAGCATCCTTGCTTTTCCCTGGCTTCTCGGTGTAACACAGACCAGGGATGCCACATCTCTTGCTGTAAATAAGAAGATGCTTGCGGCTGCGTCCTCTCAATACAACTCTATTCTCTGGTGCTTCTGGGAACTCCAGCCTCCTCCATCTCTCCAGGCTCTCAATTCCAACTGCCAACTCAGGGAGTCTGTTTCCTTCTATCTGGGTCCCACCTTATTGCACCAGAATCTAAAACATGTTTCAAGGCAGTATACCGTGGCCAGCATAGTCATTCATTTGTCTCCCATCTCTCAGGAGAGCCCTGGCACCTGGCACATGGCACCTAAGGTCCTTAGTAGGGTTGTTTTGTGCATTTTCTCATTTTTCTTTTCCTGGTTGTTCCCCACAACTTCAACATGTGGAAACCCACTCTTAGAGAGATGTTTAAGGGATCAGGCATTGACAACAGGCCAAGTACCAGGTAGACAGGTGATGGACACCAGAGATATAGCAGCTTGTAGAGATGATCTAGTCACACAGGCTGAGAGACTGGCTTCTTGGTTTCACAGAGTTAAAGAGACTGTGGTGGATCTATACATAATCCTAAGACAGTTTCATAGAACCTAAAAGAGGCAGATACTGAAGTCAGCCGAGACTTATTTCATGCCAAGAAACCAAGAAAGCACTTTATTTCCCTCCTTGTTCATGACCTGCTAATCTGTCCTAGGGAGCTAACTGAACCAGCTTGAAAAGATATGAAGTGCTGGCTCTATCTAACTCAACTTCCCACCCACTACCTGGACTCTGTTTTGGGGGTGAGCCTCAGCATGCCCTCATGATGCTGATTTCTTTTGGTGGTTATGATGACAGCTAGCTGTGAGAAAAGCTGATTCCTAAATAAAATAGCTCTCTGAGGAGGGTAGAGTGCAGCTGGATATGCAGTCAATAGCAAACTGTCTTTGCCCCTAAGGAATTCTGAAATGTCACTGCTTAGTCACCATAGAGGAGACAGCACATATGTTTTCAGTGTGATTCTGCTTTCCTTTGTAGTAGCAAATTACTTTCATAGTGAAATAATAACTTTTCCATGTCTACAGTAAATAGTGATTTTAACTTAAATGTGTAGATGTCCATTCATTTTGATATGAAGTTAAGAGTTGTTATTGTCTTTTGTTTGTTTTGTTTACTTGGTTTTGGTTTGTTTTTTCTTAAGATACAGGAACCCCTTATGTAGTCCAGGCTGGCCTTAAACTAGAGGACCCTTCTGCTCTCAGCCTTCCAAGCCCTGGGATTACAAGATGCATCAGGTGCCACGAACAATGTTATCATTCTAAGTTCTCTGGAGTTCAGCAGTCTAAGGTAAATTACACAATACTTATAACACATATTCCTGAAAACCTAACTTTCTGATCACCATTAGATAAACCCTTAAATTTTTTTGTTCCTTCACACTCAGAGCACTAATGTCTCTAATGCTGTGGAAGAACCATGATGAATTCTTCTATCCCCTCTCAACAAGTGGGAAGGAACAGGAAGTGATGTGAATGGCGATAGCCAGCATCAAGGAAAACCTGAAGCTGTGAGTAATGGCGCACCCTTTGTTAAGTTCGTGTACCCCCTTAGTTACGTGCATGTACACCCCTGGATCTATGATCCTTCAGCTATCCTTTCCAGCCCCCTGGGATGATACCTACACCAAAAAAACAAAAAAACAAAAAACAAACAAACAAAAAAAAACCTTTCAGAACAAATTGGATGGCAGTTCTGTGCCTGTTGTGCTGAAAAGGTTACAACTGCAAACTGGGGAAAGTCTTTCATGACAGGAAATAAACAATAACAGAACAGAACAGGACAGACAGACAGACAGACAGACAGAACCTCAATTATTTTCAGTCGCTTCTGAGTTGAAAAATCAAAGTCAAATCACATTGTATATTCTCACAATAATAGCCTGTTATGCTCAGCAAGGCGTTTTATTTCTAAAGCAAATGCTATCAATGTATAAAGGAGTCAGACTTGATTTAAAGGCACCGGTTGACAGTGGAACAGATGTACCCAGTGCCTAGGTAAATAGATTTGTAACATTCATGCTTTGCCTTCCAAGCCACTCACTGTGGCTCTCCCTGCTACACATCCTCTATGATTCTCTGCCGTTTCTCTGTCTGCTCGACTCGGATTTAGCAACACAGGTATGGAAAACAGAACATACCTAAAACCCAGTTTAGTTGAGGAAATTGAAGCCTGGGGTGTGAATTAAATCTCCCTGCGTTAGCTGAATAAACACTGGTAGTCCTGTCTCTTTGTTCTGTGCCCTTTGCTTTGAAAATGACCTTCATTTATTATTTATTCAGACTCATTGGGAGTGAAGTTTATCAACGTCTTCCCTTACTTAAACAACGGGGACTCCCAAGCTCTGTACGCCCAATCTCTCATATACTGGATTGCAATAATCCTGCCCTTTGTACTCCTGATCTCTGTACTCTGAGCATCTGTACTCAGGATCTTCATACTCTCGATCTTAGTACTCCTGATCTCCGTACTCTCCATCTTCGTACTCCCCATCTCCGTACTCCCCATCTCCGTACTCCTGTTCTCCGTTGTCTGGACCTCGATGCTCCTACTCTCTGTACTCCAGACCTCGGTGCTCCTGCTCTCTGTACTCCGGACCTCGGTGCTCCTGCTCTCTGTACTCCGGACCTCGATGCTCCTGCTCTCTGTACTCCGGACCTCGGTGCTCCTGCTCTCTGTACTCCGGACCTCGGTGCTCCTGCTCTCTGTACTCCAGACCTCGGTGCTCCTGTTCTCTGTACTCCGGACCTCGGTGCTCCTGCTCTCTGTACTCCAGACCTCGGTGCTCCTGCTCTCTGTACTCCGGATCTCTGTACTCCGGATCTCTGTACTCCCACTCGCTGTAGTTCTGCTCTCAGGACTCCCACTCTCTGTACTCCTGCTCTCAGGACTCCCACTCTCGGTACTCCGGATTTCATCACTCTCGTTCTCTGTATTCTGGATCTCAGTACTCCTGCTCTCTGTACTCTAGATCTCCCTACTCCAGATCTCTGTACTCTGGTTCTCTGTACTTCTGCTCTCTGTACTCTGGATCTCGGTGTTTCCATTCTCTGTATTCTGGAACTCTGTCCTCCTGCACTCTGTATTCTGGAACTCTGTCCTCCTGCACTCTGTATTCTGGAACTCTGTCCTCCTGCACTCTGTATTCTGAATCTCCGTCCTCCTGCACTCTGTATTCTGGATCTCCGTCCTGTTGCACTCTGTATTCTGGAACTCTGTCCTCCTGCACTCTGTATTCTGGATCTCCGTCCTGTTGCACTCTGTATTCTGGAACTCTGTCCTCCTGCACTCTGTATTCTAGATCTCCGTCCTGCTGCACTCTGTATTCTGGAACTCTGTCCTCCTGCACTCTGTATTCTAGATCTCCATCCTCTTGCACTCTGTATTCTGGAACTCTGCCCTCCTTCACTCTGTATTCTGGATCTCCGTCTTCCTGCTCTCTGTACTCTGGATCTCTGTACTCTAGATCTCCGTATTATGGATGTCAGTATTCCTGCTCTCCGTACTCTGGATCTCTGTAATCCTGATCTCAGGTTGGCACTGTTATGAGAAGGGTGCCACAAAGATATGTATAATAGTCTAATAAATACTCATTAAAAAGATAATCTAATCTTTTAAGACCTAGAAATTATTTGGCATAATAAATACCATAGGATCATTAATTTATTGGATTAAATTTATTTATGAAAGAGCATGGTGGCTCTGACTTAAAATCTCAAGAAAGCTCAACCAGTTACAAAACTAAACAACAAAAAATGATTATTCATAAGGCTCAATAACATCTGACCCAAAAAGGGAAAGATTACTGAATAAGAACTCAGTAAAATACAAATAACATAGTGCTATTAGTGCTATTTAGAAAACTAATTTAGAAAGTGGACATGGGAGCTTTATATTGTCCCCCCAGAGCTTCACTGTCTAGCCACCTCTCTGCCCTCCTTCACCAGGAACATCAAGGATAGATCCTCCCCCCTACCACATCCCCCTGCCCACAGAGTCCCACAGGTCATGCCCAGCTGCATGTGGTTCCCTGACTCCGCTCCACTGTCCAATCACTGCTCTGCCCACCTTCACCAGGCCTGCTACACCAGGAACATCCAGGTTAGACCATTGCCCCTGACCCTCAACCCCAGTCCCCTGCCTTCCAGTGTCTCCTGAGGCACACCTAGCTGCACTGAGATGTGCACTGCACCCTGAGTTCCATTATCCAGCCCAGTGCTGCCCAGTGGAGGCCTGCTGCACCAGGAACATCCAGGGACCACCAGATGTTAAAGGCTAGTATAAGAATAAAACCAACAAAGGCCAGAACAATATGGCACCTTTGGGTCACAGCTACCTTACTACACAGCAAGCCCCAGATATCCTAACACAACGGAAGCACACTTAAATGACCTTAAATCCAATCTTATAAAAGGGATAGAGGTCTTCAAAGAGGAAAACCCTTAAAGAAATACTGCAAAATACAATCAAACAGGTAGAAACTTTTAAAGAGGAAATGAATAAATCCCTTAAAGAAATACAGGAAAATACAGTTAAACAGGTGAAGGAAAAAAAACGAATTAAACTGTTCAAGATCTGAAAATAGAAATAGAAACAATAAAGAAACTACAAACCGAGGAAACTCTGGAGATGGAAAACCTAGGGGAGAGAACAGTAACAACAGATGCTAGCATCACCAACAGAATACAAGAAATGAAAGAGTATCTCCGGCATAAAAGATGTGATAGAAGAAATTGAAACATCAAAGAAAATGTTAAATCTAAAAAATTCCTGACACAAAATATCTAGGAAATTTAGGATACTATGATAAGGCCTGCCATAAAAATAATAGGAGTAGAAGAAGGTGAAGAAGAATCCCAGCTCCTCGGACCAGAAAATATTTTCAACAAAATCATAGCAGAAAATTTCCCCAACCTAAAGAAAGAGATGCCTATGAAAATACAAGAAGATAACAGAACTACAATTAGATTTGACTAGAACTAAATCCTCTCACCACATAATAATCAAAACACTAAATCTACAGGACAAAGACTACTAAAAGCTGCAAGGGAAAAAGGCCAAGTAACATAAAAAGGCAGAACTATCAGAATTACACCTGACTTCTCAAAAAAGATTCTAAAAGCCAGAAGGGCCTGGACAGATGCCTTGCAGCTTCTAAGAAACCACAGATCCCAACTGGACAACTATGCTCAGCAAAACTCTCAATCACCATAGAAAGATTAAGCAAGATATTCCAAGACTAAACCAAAATTAAACAATATCTATGTACAAATCCAGCCCTACAAAAATACTAGAAGGAAAACTCCAACCCAAGGAGGTTAACTACACCCAAGAAAACACAGGAAATAAGTAATTCCATACCAGCAAAAACAAAATAAGGGAAACACACACACCACCACCACCACCACCATCAAAATAGCAAGAATTAATAAATAACATCTTTCACATCAATGGACTTCATTCCCCAATAAAAGACACAGGCTAAGGGAATAATGTGAAAAAATAATCCATCATTCTGTTCCATACAAGAAACATACCACAGCAATAAAGGTAGACATTACGTCAGAGTAAAGGGCTGGAATTTTTTTTTCAAGCCACCAGACCCAAGAAACAAGATGTAGTAGCCATTCTAATATCTAATAAACTTTCAACCAAAATTAATCAAAAGAGACAGGGAAGGACACTTCATACTCATCAAAGGGAAAAAAAAAATCTAACAAGATGATGTCACAATTCTGAACATCTATGCCCCAGATCCAAGGTCACCTACATTTGTAAAAGACACATTACTAAAGCTTAATTTGCACATTGAACCCCACACATTATTAGTGGGGACTTCAATACACTACTGTTACCAATGGACAGATCATCAGTTAGAAACAAAGAAAACAATACAAAGAGTCTACTAAACTAAGAGCTAGTTCTTTGAGAAAATCAACAAGATAGACAAACCCTTAGCCAAACTAGTCAAAAGGCAGATAGATAGTTTCTAAATTAACAAAATCAGAAATGAAAAGGGGGACATAACAACAGACACCGAGGAAATTCAAAGAATCATTAGGTCTTACTGGAAAAACCTGTACTTCACAAAATTGGAAAATCTAAATGAAATGGACAATGGAAAGTATATTCTTTTGTGTTTGGGCAAAATGTTCCATTTTCTTGATAGATAAAACTTACCAAAGTTAAATCAAGATCAGGTTAACAACTTAAACAGTCCTATAATCCCTAAAAAAAATAAAGTCATTAAAACCTCCCAACCAAAAACAAACAACCAACCCCAGGGCCAGATGGTTTTAGTGAGAATTCTACCAGACTTTCAAAGAAGAGTTAATACCAATACTGCTCAAACTATTCCACAAAATAGAAACTGAAAGAACATTGCCAAACTCATTCTATGTGGCCACTAAAGGACTTGAAAAAGAAAATTTCAGACCAATTTCTCTTACGAACATTGATGCAAAAGCACTCAATAAACTACTCACAACCTGAATCAAAAAACACATCAAAAATAGAATCCACCATGACCAAGTAGGCTTCATCCCAGGGATGCAGGAACTGTTAAATATACAGAATTCCATCAACATAATCCACCATATAAAAAACATCACATGATCATCTTATTAGATGCTGAAAAAGCCTGTGACAAAATCCAACACCTCTTCATGTTAAAAGTCTTGGAAAGATCAAGTATAAACTGTGCATAATCTAAACATAATAAAAGCAATATACAGCAAGCCAATAGCCAAGATCAAATTAAATGAAAAGAAACTTAAAGTAATTCCACTAAAATCAGGGACAGGACAAGACTGCCCACTCTCTCCCTATCTAGTCACATAGCACTTGAAATTCTTGCCAGAGCAACAAGACAACTAAAGGAGGTCAAGGGGAAACAAATTGAAAAGTTATAAGTCAAATTATCACTATTTGCAGATGATATGATAGTATACATAAGTGACCCCCAAAACTCCACCAGAGAACTACTATAACTGAGAAACATCTTCAGCAAAGTGGCTGGGTACAAAATTAACTCAAAGAAATCAGTAGTCCTCATTTATACAAATGATAATCAGGTTGAGAAGGAAATTAATGAAACAACATGCATTTAATAGACACAAATAATATAAAGTATCTTGTCATAACTCTAACCAAGCAAGTGAAAGATCTGTATGACAATAACTTCAAGTCTCAGAAGAAAGAAATCGAGGAAGACCCCAGAAGATGAGAAGATCTCCCCCTGCTCATGGATCGATAGGACTAACATAGTAAAAATGGCCATCTTACCAAAAGCAATCTACAGATTCAATGAATTCCCATTAAAATTCCAACATAATTCTTTACAGAACTTGAAACCGTAATTCTCAAACTTCATATGGAAAAAATGAAATAAGCCATAAAAACTAACAATATCAAACAAAAACAAAACAATCAAAAAATAGCATAGCTAAAATAATTCTGTACAACAAAAAATCTTCTGGAGAAATCACCATCCCTGATTTCAAGCTATACTTCCAAGTAATATCAATAAAAACCACATGGTATTGGTATAGAAACAGACAGGTTAATCAATAAAATAGAATCAAAGGACCAGACATAAACCCACACACCTATGCACACTTGAAATTTGACAAAGAAGCCAAAAACATACAATGGAAAAACAAAAGCATCTTCAACATCCTGGTCTAACAGGATGTCTGCATGCACAAGAATGCAAATAGACCCATATCTATCACCTCTGCACAAAACTCAAGTCCAAGTAGATCAAAGACCTCAATATAAAAATGGACTGCCTTGAACACATTGTCACATTGACAAATTTCTGAACAAAATACCAATAGCTCAGGCACTAAGATCAACAATTAATAAATGGGACTTCATGAAACTGAAAAGCTGTAAGGCAAAGGACACTGTCATAGGACAAAATGTCAGCCTACAGATTGGGAAAGATCTTCACCAACACTATATCAGAGGGTTTATATCCAAAATACGTAAAGAACTCAAGAAATTAGACACAAACAAACCAAATAATCCAAATAAAAATGAGGTACAGAGCTAAACAGAGAATTCTCAACAAAGGCATCTGTAAAAGCCAAGAAGCACTTAAAGAAATATTCAATGTCCTTAGTCATCATGGAAATACAAATCAAAAAGACTCTGAAATTCCATCTTATACCCATCAGAATGGCTAAGATCAAAATTCACATGCTGATGAGGATGTGGAGCAAGCGATACACTCCTCCATTGCTGGAGTGAGCACAAACTTGTACAACCACTTTGGAAATCAATTTGTCAGTTTCTCAGAAAATTGGAGATAGTTCTACCCCAAGACCCAACTATACCACTCCTGGGTATACACCTGAAAGGACACTTCATTCATAATAGCCCCAAACTGGAAACAACCTAGATGTCCCTCAACCAAAAGAAAATGTGGTGTATCTACACAATGGAATACTGTTTAGCTATTAAAAACAAAGACATCATGAATTTTGCAGGCAAATGGATGGAACTAGAAAATATTATCCTGAGTGAAATAACCCAGAAAGACACATATGGTATGTACTCACTTAAAAATTGGAATTATCCATAAAGTACAGAATAACCACAGACCCAAAGAAGCTAAGTAATAAGTAATAAGGAGGGCCCAAGGAGGATTCCTAAATCTCACTCAGAGGGGAAAAATGGTCTTTGGAGGTAAATGGACAGAATAACTAGGTGGGAGAGAGGATGAGAGGGAATAGGGAATGAGGATCAAGTGTAGAGAGAGGAAGCATGGGGAGGTGTGGGAGTGAGAATGGAAATTGGTAGGTGGCATCTTTGGGATTACATGGAGACCTGGAACATGAAAGGATCTGGGAGCCTACAGTCTACATCCTAGCTGAGATTCCTCCAAGTAAGGTATATGGAGACTGAAGTGATCACCTCCTGTGGCCAGGTTGGACTTCTAGTGGAAGGGGGAACATTAACCTACCACAAAACCCAAAATTTGTCTTGCCTACAAGATAGACAGTGATAAAGATGGAGCAGAGATTGAGGGAATAGCCAACCAATGACTGCTCCAACTTGAGTCCCATTCCATGGGAGAGAGCCAACCCCTGACATTATTATTGATAGTCTGCTATGCTTGCAAACAGGGACTTAGCATAACTGTCTCCTGAGAGTCTTCAACCAGCAGCAGATGGAAACAGATGAAGAGACCCACACCAAACATCAGGCAGAGCTCGGGGAGTCTTGTGGTAGAATTGGGGATAAAATTGAGCAAGTCAGAGGGTTTAAGGACACCACAAGATGACCTACAGAGTCAACTAACTTAGATCTATGGAGGTTCACAGAGTCTGAACCATCTTCCAATGAGCATTCAGGGGCTGGACTCAGGCTCCCTACACATTTGTAGCTGATATACAGCTTGGTCTTCATGTGGGTCTCCTAACACTTGGAGGAGAGGCTGTCTCTGACTCTGTTGTCCTCTGGATCCCCTTCCCCTAACTGGACTGCCTGGTTGGATCTCAGTGGGAGAGGATGTTCTTAGTGTAGATGTCCCAGGGCAGGCTGGTACCTAGGAGGGGCAAGTTCTTATTCTGTAAGGAGAAGGAGAGGATGTAATGTGGAAAGGGATTTGTCAGGGTGGGACAGGGAGGAAGGAGGGGGCTGTGATCAGGGTGTAAATTGAATGAATGAATGAATGAGAAAGAAAGATAGAAAGATAGGAAAGAAAGAAAGATAGAAAGATAGGAAAGAAAGAAAGAAAGAAAGAAAGAAAGAAAGAAAGAAAGAAAGAAAGAAAGAAAGAAAGAAAGAAAGAAAGGAGGGAGGGAGGGAGGGAGGGAAAGTGAAAGAGAGAGAGAGAGAGAGAGAGAGAGAGAGAGAGAGAGAGAGAAAAGAAGGAAGGAAGAAAACATAGTAACATAGTATCACATACCAGTAATATAAGTGCGTGAAAATCAGAAACAGGAAGATATTGAGTTTAAATATATATGCATGCTGCAGAAAAGCCACTATCATGGGGTGCGGGAGGAGCTTATATATTCCATCCATGTAATATATAAGCTGGGTGATCTGAGCTAAGACACTTGTACATCTCTAATCTTAATTTTTCATGATGCATAAAATGAAAACTCTGTAAAAAAAAAGTTATGAGGATCAAATCAAACAATGCATGAGAGGTTGTTGCAGTTCAAAGCTCAGGGACCCCATGTACCAACCCAGCAGGGAGCGACATGTGTTGCATCCCAGGCATCTAACAGGGCCTGGCACATGGTAAGCTCCCAATAAACATTAGCTAAACCCATGTTTTCAAAAACAAAGATGATTATAGGGGAAATATTTATGAAGGGATGAAGCCAAGTGTACAAATAGAGCAGACGGGGGGAGGGGCACAAAAGTTGTATCTCTTCCTGAGTGAAAATGATTGACATCTCTCCCTTCTCAAACAAAGGCAAAGATAATGGACACAAAGAAAGGATGGTCAAGTTGGCCAGTCTGAAACTCTGCCCTTTCTGGTTCACTGCTCCAGGCTCCCTCATCTCTCAATCCCACTACTGCTTCTTCCTAAAGCGTGTCATTGCACATTGACCCACCCATTTCAGAATCATCATTAAGCTATTACATCACATGCTCAGACTCCTATGTCTTCTCCTTGGTCATTAAAAAACAGTACTGCCTTTCATTTATACTTCATGTAGCTAACCCAGGATTCTTTCTTCTGCTATCTCTCTCTGACATCTACGGTGAGCAGGGAGAAAGTCAGCAGACTGAAGGGACAGCTTAAGGATACAGTCAACAAAAATTCTTTTTGACTTCAAGTTCTAAATGATTACAGTCAAACGCCTTGAGGATGGGGATCTTTTAAAACTGTGTTTATCTGAACTGTTCTTTTTCAGTCTTATAGTCATGTATCATCATACACACAGGAATTTCATTAAAATGTTCCTCTCTGCCATACAGACCAGATTTTATAAGCATCTGGGGAAGAGATACTTGTCTAAATGTCAACTAAAAAAACCAAACCAAACAAACAAACAAACAAACAAACAAAAAAACAAACAAACAAACAAACAAAAAAACCACCCTGCCTCAGTGGGTTGCATGTTCTTAGTATTTGGCAAACATGTAGAACACCCCAAACCAAACATGTTTTGGAGTACCCAAACAAAATTAAATATGCTTAGTCTAGACAATCACTTTCAATCCACTTAATAAGTTTCAGCTAATTGGTAGCCCCTCACTCCCTCCAGTCCCAGTCGGTACAGAGTAGGCAAACTGGTCAGATAAAAATCTACCTAATTTTTTCAGGAACAAACAAAAACAGTTCTACTAGACTAGACTACTAGACTAGAGAGTTGGCTCGGTAGTTAAGAGCACTTACTGCTCTTGCACGGGACATTGGTTCACTTCCCAGAACCCACATGGTGGCACACAACATCTGTAACTCAAGTTCCAGATGAATCTGATGTCCTCTTCTGACTTTGGTGGCACCAGGCACACACATGGTCGCTGTATATACATACAGGCAAAACATGTTATACACATAAAAGGATTCTTTCACAAAGTTCTACTTGCAAAGAACAATATGGTAATGATGCTTTGGTCCCTGAAGGTTACAGAAGACAAATGAGATCATGTCTAAAATGTGTGAAAAGGCTCCATAGAGACAGGAAAGAGAAGAATGCAAGAATCCTTTGTGTCTGAAGAGTCTCATCTCCTGAAGAACATAGGAAATAAACTCCTTACAAATAGTGTATGTGGGAATTCTTTCTGTCAACCTCAGCCAAGATGGGTTGAAAAGTTTGTTGTTATTGCCATCATAGCAAATCTGAATCATAGCTTCAGATGAAAGATTTCCCAGGAAAAGTCCAACAGAGACTCAAGACTATTAGGTAAAGCATTCACATAAGGACAAACTTCAATGCCAAGCTCAGCTCTTGGTCAGTCTTGCTTGCATAAAAAGCAGAGTTCCTTGCCCCTTCCAACACTCTAAAGGCATCCTTGTGGCATTCCCTTGCTATCCTAAATTATTAATGATTTAAGTTACTTGATTTAATAATTAAATAATTTAAATAAAATAATTAAGATAATTAAATAATAAGAATAATTAAATAACAATTAAACATTTAAAAATCACAAAGTACATAGTACTCTTTGGAGTATCCAAACCATCAAAGTATATTAAAAAAAAATCTCATCAGCAGTTAACACACAGTGGATTTTCATAACTTAAGAGCTCAGTTCTATGATGTAAAAACATTTATCTTGTTTCTTCATGCAAATCCTTTCTCTTAAAGGTATACAAAAATCCTATTTCTTCCTGCATTATCTCTTACACTTAACAATTATACATAAGAAAATTAATCTCTCATAAACCCTACAAAATTAGAAAACAAGACACAGAAGTTTGCCAAGAATTTTTCTGATGGGGATGTCAAAAATATTAGGTATATCCCCTCTCACAAGTGCCTGTTGGTCAGTAAATCTCCCACTCGTAGGTTCAAAATCAGCATCATTCATGTCATAGAACTTTACTTGATGACATAACTTTCACTGAATCTCAAACATTTTCTAAAATAATCAAGTGGCAGAATTTGTCTTAGGGAAAAAACTCAAATGTCAAAGGTGGGAAGAGCTTTCCTATATATTACCTGATGAAGCCCTTGTCACACAGGGACTTTACTTAACAAATATTATGACAACCAGTGCACAAGGACCATTCTTGGTCTTTTCATACACAGTGGAAGCCGTTTTCTTTCTATGAGCTTATATCCCAGCAGCAAGCTTCCCAACAAATACGAGAAATGTGGTTATAAAAGACAATCCTCAGGTTCCACCTCAGGTTTACTGAGTGTATTCCAGAAGTGGAACTCTAAATTTAATTTTTAAATGTAACTTTAAAGCATCTCAGGTAATTCTATAGATAATAATGTTTGAGAGCCATGGTGGTAGTGGTCTGAGAGACGTGTGCGAAAACATGCCAGGGAAAAAATGTCAACTGGGGACATTTTTAGAGACATAGATAAAGAGAAAAGAAAGTGAGTATCTACCCAAAGCCCACCATGCTGGTTAACTGAGAGCTGGGGATCACTACTCTCTGGAAGCAGAGCAGCTTTCTGCAGCCTTTGCTGACATTCCTCTCATGGACTATGGAAGATATTCCAAGTGGCTTCCAAAATATGATGCATAGTGTGTGTGTAGCATGATGAACATTTGACTAAGGATGGGGTGAGAACTGTTTTCTGATAAAAAAAATTTCATCAGAAAAAATATAATTCTGAGAATCATATAAAACAAAACCAAAGGGAAACTGGCCTTGGTCTAGGAATCCTAGCTCCTAATGTTAGAACTCTAATTTCTTCGTTTCCACAGGAATTAATTGTGTAGCAATTTAATATAGTCAAAGGATTTTTTTATTACTTATACCTTTGGAGGAATCAAAATATGACTGGGTTTGAGATTTTGGCTTTCTGATCTGAGAATTCTTTATGTATGTATATAATGTGCTGTTTTCAACAGTTCGCAAAACAGCAAAGACTCGCTGACTCATTAATAAGTTTATTGACCATTAATAATTTATTCATGCCCCTGTGTGAGGGCTCAGCTTGCTCATCTGTAAAATGGATACCAGACTGCATCTTATTAAACCAAAATGCCCAAGGCCTTGCAAGAACTTTCTGAAATAAAGGGGTTTATTGAAGCTATTGAAGAGGCTAGGGAGAAATTCTACAACCGCCAAAGTGGGTGAATAGCTAGTTCCCCATATCTAAAAGGGCAGAGTACTTTACACGGAAAACATTGCTGCATACATACTATGTACACTGAGTTTACACTGGCTACTGATAACAAGGGTGGGTTTACCTGAAGCAATGAAGCCTTTGTGATGGGAGATCAAAGAGAAAAAGGCAGGACTTCTGGGTTGGTTAATGATGCAAGGGGCATAGACTGGTGCCTAGGCAGTCAGAGCAGCATTGAATGAAGCTTTTTAATGTACATTCAAGAACAGAAAAATGGTCTTTTGGGAGCCTGTAGCTTGCTACCCAAATAACATCCTATATCATTTCTCTTCTCTCATGTCCCCTGGCCCTTTGTAATCAAATGTAGGACATCTCAGAAGTTTTCTCTTATCAATCTGTCTTCCTGGTCTAGGCTCTTTCCACTCATCCATGATGCTTCCCACACTAGTACCTAACTGAGGTTTATGTGGGAGGATCACATGGGGGAATTTTTGTAAAAGTGCTCCGTAAGCTGTAAAGCACTATACAGATGAAGTGAATTATTATTAGTCTTTTATGGAACTCAGCCATAATGATGCAAAGTGACCCAGAAAAAGGAGAAGAAGAGGGAAAAGGAGGAGAAGAAGGAGAAGGAGAAGGAGAAGGAGAAGGAGAAAAGGAGAAGGAGAAGGAGGAAGAAGAAGAAGAAGAAGAAGAAGAAGAAGAAGAAGAAGAAGAAGAAGAAGAAGAAGAAGAAGAAGAAGAAGAAAAGAAGAAGAAGGAAGAAGAAGACGGAAGAAGAAGAAGGAAGAAGAGGAAAACAGAGTAGGCAAATCTGAAATACCTCCACAGTGCTGGAACATAATCTTACATACATAGTCAGTAGGTCAAGTACTGGGGGAACGAAGAAAAACTCAAAACACAGAGGCTTATACGTCTGCCATATCAGGACTGATAGCAAGGAGGAAGGCCAGGCACTTAAAAGTCAAGGATGGCTGCATCTTCCCATACACAACCAGAATGCCACCAGGAACATAAGGCCTTCACTTGAAAATCACTTGATATGAAAGAACACTAAATATATTTACTAGGGTATTGCCACCGCCACCACCACCACCGCCACCACCACCACCACCACCGCCACCGCCACCGCCCTGTCCCAGGGCAGAGTGAAACGGTGATCCTTACCTTCGGTCCATCAAATGCAGTCTTGTACAAATGGCAGTGAAATTTTTTTCTGAATCTGGTTCACAGTAGATCTAGGCAACTGTCCCCAGCAACCTCTGCAGGAAGCAAGGTCTATAGAATATTGGGCACCTGAGATCTCTGTTTTCGATCTGGAAGGACAAGTTTAATGATACTTGATTTTTAAGCCAAACCAGATTCATCTTCTAATAGTTTCCCCACCCAACACAAAGAGGAAAGAAAATAGAGGAGGGATTATTTATGTGCTGTATAAAATAAATCTATAGAATTTTTTGTCGGTTTCCTAGAATAGGTAGGTATGACTCAAATTTAAATATTCCAATTATATTACATATACTTTTGACACAGACATTTGTCGAATGAGACAAACATACATTGGGAAACACCAAACTTATGAAAAAAAAACATGCAGGAGAAAAAATATTTTCTTCTGAGTGGGTCTTAATTGCCCCTTTTCCCCCTTGCAAATATATTTTTATGCTGAGTGACATTTCCAAAATAGGATTTTCTCTCCATTGCTGAAATGAAGCAAACAAGTTTACTTTCAGAGTCACAGAAATGCCCAACTGTTACGAAAAAAGAAAGTGTTTTCCACTGGCCCCTTGCCTGTCTTTATCCTGGGCAGTCTTGCCTGTTGGCTCCTCCATCTAGGAAGGCCCCTGGGGCTGACTGGTGGAACTGATTGTAAAACTATTTTGTGCAGTAAGAATTAATGTCTTCAGGCTCTGAGACCACCCAGAACATGACCGATCTTTGGCAACTGTCTACTGTTTTCCCCAGTGCTGGGTTCGCTGTTTGCTGAATAACTGACCCTGGTTTCTGACTATCTGAGAAGATATGAAGGGTGTATTTCTTCTAGTAGTTTGTTATTTTAAGATGAAAGGAAGAAAAAAAATCTCTTATCACAAACCTATGAAGAATTCATTTTTACCGGATTATGTTCTGGGGATACAAGAATTCAAGAACCAAGGGAGGCCATCGATTCATCATATAGAGAAAAATTTAAGGGAACAAGTATTTGCTAGAGGCTTTCATGAAAGACTGTCCCTGGGCCTTTGGCATCAAGCCATCCTAGGATGGTAACCATCTCTAGCGACAGAGGTTGTGGGCATCTCGCGGTAAGGCTCACATTGGCTAAGGGAGGCAAAAACTCCTGCGGAGCAGGCCTTGCCTCTTCTCTGCCTGCTACTTTCCTCTCTACTAGCCCAGTCTCTAGACACTAGATGCTCAATAAATGCGGACCCAAATCCGTCACTGAGCCCCAGCGCGTTATTATGGAGTGAGCGGGTTTATCCTGACCCACTACCTCCTCACATCTGCGGAGGCACCATAGCTCGACTAGGGGCTACACCTCCAGCCGCGAAGGAGAACAATCGGTAAGGCGATCTGCCGGAGACACGACCCAGAGCCCGAGGGACCAGGAAGCTGGAGGCTCAGGCCCAGGGCTGGGGACCACCTGACCGCCGCGCTGGGGTTGACAGGAGGCGGGCCGGGCGCGCGAGACCCGCCGGGGTGGGGCGGGGTGGGGCGCAGGCGCGCGCCCGGCCCCAGGCCCCGCCCTCCCCAGCCCGGCACGCTCCGGGAGCCGCGGGGGGAGGGGGACCCGAGAGTGGGCGGCGCCGCGCGCGCGCGCCCGCTTGTCTGACGCGTCCCGCGGGCATGCGCGCCGCCCCCGCCCGCGCCGTCCCCGGGGCCCCCGGCGCGCGGCCCTGCTGACGTCAGCGGGCGGCTGGCGGAGCGCTGCGCAGGACCAGGCGCACTCGAGAGCTGCGCTCGCCTCGCCCCCCCCCTCCCCGCCCGCCCCGGCGCGCGCGCGCGTGCCCTGCCCTCCCTGCCCGCCTCTTCTCGCGCTCCCCGCTGGCCGCGGCTCCCTCGCGCTCTCCCCGTCTCCTGTCCGCTCCGCCGAGCGATGCGAGTTCTGGGCCCCGGCGACGCCGCCTCCCGCTAGAGAGAGCTGCACCCCCCACCCCCGGCCCGGCCCTCTGCCCAGCCCTGCCCCGCGCGCGGGGGTCGGAGAAGGCGCCGCGGACGCATCGACGGCCGAGGAGCGGCGATGCACATGCACTAGCGGCACCCCCTAACTCACTCCCTCCACACCCCGCGCCACCGCCGCCTCCACCTTCTCCGCCTCCGCCTCCTCCTCCTCCGCCTCCGGCAGCCGCGGCAGAAGGACCCACCCTGCCCCCCACCCCACCCTCCGCCGGCTCCGGCTGCGGATCCAGCCTCGACTCCTATTTTATTTATTTTGGGTCGTGCACTAGCCTCGGTGCCTGCAACCCGCGCCTCCCGGGCCCGCGGGCGCCTCCTCTCTCGGCTCCGGAGCCCCAGACCCCGGCTACCCTCACCTCGACACCCCCAGACCCCAGCCAGCCGCCGCTAATCTTCGCCGCTGGAATCTTAATAGAGGCTGTCCTTTTGGGGGGATTCTGGTCTTTCGACAATTTTGTTCCCAGCCAAGGAGAGGATATCGTGATTTTCTCCCCTTTGAGCCCAGGCTCTGCTCTGTGGGGGGGTGGGGGGCGCGCCGACCCGGGGAGTCGTGCCAGCCTAGTCGTGCGGGCTGTGGCAGGGAAGGGGCCACCATGGGATGTACGCTGAGCGCAGAGGAGAGAGCCGCCCTCGAGCGGAGCAAGGCGATTGAGAAAAACCTCAAAGAAGATGGCATCAGCGCCGCCAAAGACGTGAAATTACTCCTGCTGGGTAAGGACCTGGGTAGCCACCCCCGCCCCTCGACCCCCGCCACAGTTCCCAACCCGACTTGCGCCCTGGGAAATCTGGTCCCTGAGTTGGCAACACCTTGTGCCCAGGAGCGCCCACCCTGTGCATGCCTTGAAGCCCCCTTCCCATTTCCATGAGCTGACACTCACCAGTTTCCCCCCCTCTGTGTGTCCCAACAGGGGCTGGAGAATCAGGAAAAAGCACCATTGTGAAGCAGATGAAGTAAGTCCCTGTGTCATTGGGATTTGTACTTTTATTAAGAATAATTTATATCGTTTTTATTATCTTGCTCACCCATATTTGCTCTCCAGGCCTGGTTTTTAATTCGCGCACACACAGAAGAAACCCGAGGTTGCCTCCCCTCCCCCACTCCCTACGTTGGTTCTGGGTCCCCCACCCCAACTCCTGGGGTCGGTGTTTGCGGGGAGGGAATGAGAGCGCCTCTAGTTGTATGAATGACAGTGTCCGCCATATTGATCAGAACATCACACTATTGGCGTGCTTATGATCATAACTCTTGCTCGTGGAGTATTTCGTGTTTCACTGCCTCCATTTCTGTCTCTGCCTCATCTTCTTTCCCCTCCTCCTCCACCCCACCCCTCGAATCCCACTTCCCCCTGCTTCTCTTGAGGCAGTGATTTTGAACTTGACTAAAACATGGAGGGGACCCAGCCCTAGCAGATTGGGGTGGAGGATCAAGTGTTTGCTGTTCACGAGTTTGGTGCTGAATTCCTGGTGGCTGTGGCTTAGACGACCCCCCCCCCCAAAGCGAGCAAGGGTTAGGGGAGGGGGCGTGCACTGGGGAGAAAGGATGGGTTTCCAAGCGGATGTGACAGACACAGCCTTATCCAAGGCAGAGGTGGGAGGGTCTGTGGGGCTAAAAGCCAGTTTCATCTGCCCTCCAGCCCCTCTCCTCCCTGGCCCTCCAGCCTTTGCTCTTCTGACACCCGCAGGTTCCAGTCACTGTGTAGCCTTTATCGTTGTATTTACACTCTGTATTCTACCTTCAATGCGGATTTCAGGCCCTACTTGCCACCGCCCCCTTTCTGCCTTAGATATCAGTTTCCCCTCCTAATTAACTGGGGGTGGATTTGAGTGATGGTTGAAAATT
Source organism: Mus musculus (assembly GCF_000001635.26). Taxonomy (NCBI): domain Eukaryota; kingdom Metazoa; phylum Chordata; class Mammalia; order Rodentia; family Muridae; genus Mus; species Mus musculus. The sequence continues at coordinate 93,812,583 of NC_000074.6, forward strand.
AAAACAAAATGGGATATTCCTTCCTTTCCACATTTCCCCACTTAGGAGCCTCGCCCGTCCTTCCTCCTCTCTGGCTTGCTTCTTGCCCCATCCACTCCACGGTTCCCGGTGAGCCTCCAGGCAGCTCTGCCTGGGGAGGGGTGGCCGGCAGGGAACGGGTGCGTGCCTTCCGGGCCTCCTGGCCCTGTTTCCGTTGGCCTGTCAGTTCGGGACGGAGGAGTTCGTTAGGACCGTTTAGCGAGGATTCCATGTCGCTTTGCTGTGACACCTTCGTGCACACACAGCTCCTAATTAGAGGTTGCTGTGCTGTAAACAAAAATGATTATTTTTCAACTTGACAGAATAGCCGAAGTAATTGCATCCCGTAGGAAAACAATGGAAAATAAAAGCCCCTTTCGAGGGAAGGTGGGTGGGAGACAAATCGTGCTTGTGGTTTCAAAACCAAGAAGCAAAAATTCTTGCATGTGTAACAGGCATGACAAGCGAGTTCCAGGCGGCGCCATGATGGTAGGGAGCAGCGACTAGGAGACAGTTTCTCCCATCTGCTTGGCATGTTCTTATTTGCGTTCGAGAGCTCCCGGGGGCTTTCTTCTCACAGGCCCCTTCGGCTAGCCTCACCCTTCTGAGCCACCAGTAATTTGGCCTGGGGTTTCTCTGGGGCTTGTGCAGTCCAAATGGATGGGGAGGCGGGGCCTGGGGAATTGCTCTTTGCAACAAGGTGCATGTTGCATCTGCCTGGAGCCCTCGCGTGTCGGGAAATGCAAACCGCGCCACCTCTTTCTCCTTAGGGGCAGGTTTCGAAACTTCACAAGTCTGTAATCCACTGTGGCAGGCCGGGAGTCCGGTAGAAGCCTCGGCCTCCTGAGCCAGGGTGAGGTTTCAGGCGTTGTAAGTGGTGGACAGCGCCCAGCCGAGGCTGGAAAAGTCGATGGGGCTGAGCTTGGCTCGGCGGTGTTCGGCTCCGCTCGGCCTGACCTGGGAGCGGGGCTCGGAGGATCTCGACAGTGTTCGGAGCACAGTCGGGGTCCAAGCGGAGAGGGCCGAGCGGCTTCGGCGGCTTCGGAAAGGCCCCGAAGACATTCGGAAACCCTCGGCAGGAGGAGGGCAAAGGAGGTGGAATTGGGGGTGTGGGAGGGGATGGCAAAGAAACTTTGCATCCACCAAAGCAGCTTGCTACCTGCTCTTCCTGAACATGCCTCATAAATTAGGTTGATTTAATAAGAGGTTTAAAAATACGTATCGAGTCCCCAAAAGGGCAACTTGCCTTTTTTATTCAAAGAAAGCTTAGCTCTCTGAGGAGATCCGTGTGCCACTTTAGAATGGAAATTCCTGATTAAGTCCTGGGGCACGAAATCTTAAAGGAAGACTGAGGAGACATTCTGAGGAAAGTCCTGTGCGTCTGACTTATATTGGGTTGCACTGAGGAAGATGGGGTGAAGTGTCCGATGTTTGATTCTATTTAATCGGAAATCAGAACATTTTTCTCTTTTCCTGCATTTCTTCCTTTCTCTATTCCCACAAACACCTTTTCTGTGAAAACTGCCTGTCAAAACTGAGATTTTTTTTTTGTAATTGATTTTTTTTTTGTTTGTTTGTTTCCCTTTAAGAACAAAACGTGCCAGATCTCTTTAGGAAATCGGCTAGGTTTGATCAGAATGTCCACCAGAAATGGGTGTGAGCACGCCAGTTGTGCCACAAAAAACCCAGCTGACCTGCCCTCCTGAAGCATTCATGAATGGCAGTTTTTCCTATGAGCTGAGCCTGAAATAAATCAGATCAGGGACTTGTGCCAAGCCGAATGCAGGACTTGTTTTATTAACCACAAAATGTGAGGTTGGTGTCACTGTATCCCGGTGACAGATTCTTTGGAGTCCTCACTTCCAGAGATGGGTTTTGAGATCACCACTTGAGTGAGAGTCATTTGTAGCCGGGGAAGATTGTACTTTCTGGGTGGGGCCAGCCCAGAAAGCCTCGGTAGCATTTGCAGAAAGCAATTTCCTGTTTCCCTGTGCAATATGATTGGTGACGAGCCCGTCAGGCCATATGTGTAAGTTAATTCAGATGCTGTGTTGTTTCACCTAGGCAGATGAAATTAGATGGTTAGAGAGTCTGCCGTTGGTGACACCCTGTGAGGAGCCAGGGATTGGGCCTAGTAGCACAGCCCCTTCCTTTGGGTTGAGAGGAGGAATATTGCTATCCGAATGTTATCAGATCCTTTGTCATCAGCGTTTTCAGAAGGCAAGGAGCTGCTTCAGTCGGCTTGTGTCCTCGTCCAGGTTGCGGTGCTGCTTATGAGGAGGAATCAGAATATGCCTGTAGCAGCTAGTGAAGCCGTTAGGGACTGGCAGGCAGAGACACTGCCTAGAACAGGGCGTTATTACCCTCATCAGCCCAGGGCCGTTACACACTCAAACCTTTGGAATTTTTCTGCACAATGCAATAAGGGGGAGTTTGCATCAATTTTCAGAAGCCTAATTCTCAAGTGTTTAAAATCTTTTGGGGTGTGTGTGTGTGTGTGTGTGTGTAAAGGACAACTCCATGGAGTCTGTTCTTCCTTCTACCTTTGCATGGGTTCGGAGATCAAACTCAAATTGCCAGCCTTGTGACAAAGTGCCTTTATCCTCTGAGCTATCTTGCTGGCACCGCCTTTACCTTCATATTCTCTCTCTCTCTCTCTCTCTCTCTCTCTCTCTCTCTCTCTCTCTCTCTCTCTCTCTCTCGTGTGCATTTGTGGATTAGTGTCTGGAAGGTCTCTGTCATGCAATATACAACATTTAAGTTCCAAGACACGAACGGTGGTGATTGAAGTAGTGCAAGTGCAGCTTCACACGTCCTATGAGTAGGGGTGGCTCCTTTCCTCTGCGTGGCACTTTGCTTGTGTTTGGGGCCTGTGACCTCACGTGGGATATACCCTCATCATTGTTTCAGTAATTAGGGATGCTTTTACACAGACTAATAAAAATTTTAAGGCGAGTATAAGTTTTATTGGATTTTTGAACCCTTGCAAAGAAATGTCTTAGAATTATATTTTATGATGCATAGAATCAATAGTGTCACTTTAACTGACCTCCCAGTTCTGAACACTGGGTGACAGATGCTTGGACGTGGCACTGTAAAATGACCGCTGGAGTTGCTCTGAACATTATAATTTGCCTTGACTCGAGGTGCAATGTTTGCTGGGGTATTTACCCCACATTCTCTAGAGCATTAGGTTTTTGTTTTGTTTTTCAGTAAGTAGAGGTTAAAGTTTGCAAAAAGGCTTGGCTTGCTACCTAGAAGTCTATACCTGTATAGGCAGAATGAAATGGAACATTCATTTCTGGAGTGCAATTTTTTAAGAAATTTAAGGATTTGCCTATTGAAGATATCGCTGTTCATACAAACATCCCAGCCCTTACAACTGAGGCTTTAGCATACCACTCTGTCAGGGAAGGTGGCGGTTTTGAAAGGTCATTGTCTGCCAAAATGATGGTGGCTTCCTCCCAGCCGACCTTGACTTTATAACTGGGTGTCAAGACCATTTGTTTGGCTTCAGGCCTGTGGTGCTTTCAGCATCTAGTGAGTGACAGGCATTAACAGAGGGGGGAGGTGACAACTTGCAACCATTACTTTGTGCAAATAGAGCCATCTGAAAGGGCATTTCCTACCCTTGTCCAAAGATCTCTCGGTGACAGTAGCAGCCCACTGAGAGCTGCTCTTCAAGATGGTGGGCTTGCTGTTTCTGTAGTCACTTTGTCGGCTGCCCTCCCTCCCCACTTCTGTCTCCACATTTATTCAAGTAGATGTACCTTGCTCACCGGAGACAGTGTGAGTGCGAACAGAGTGTCAGACCCAGTAGCAGCAGAGGAATCCTCCCTCGATGACGGATGGTGCTCTCTCCCTTCTTGCTGTTCACTGAGGTGTGAGTACCAGGAGGACAGCCAGCAATCCACCAGATCTCATCAAAAATTGGCTGTGCAATTCTTGAACCTCAGTGGATTCTGAGATGGAACCTGTGTACTTGTGGAAAGGTCTGTGGTCATTGGATTAAGTAGGTGAAGCTTTTATGCAGACTGAGAAGGCTGAATAGGAATCCAGCATTTCTTCCCCCATGTTTGGGAAGCCGGTTCCGTGCTCAGGAACTGGCTTGCTTCTTTTGATGCCTGGGGTGCCAAGATTCTCTTGTGCATCTTAGGAGGCCATGTCTGTTAGAGTTAGGCCGATATCACTGGTTGTTTTCAGCTGCTTATCCTACACTACGTCAGTTAACTCTGGAGATCTGAGCAGAGTAGGGCCTACTTTCCTGACATGTACTTATGTGAATGCATTAATGTGGGTGTGGGCACTTGATTTCCCTGTATGCCAGCCTGTGTTCAGTTAGACCAGGGCTTCTCAACCTTCCTAATGCTGTGACCCTATAATACAGGTCCTCATGTTGAGGTGACCCTCCCCCCCACCAGCTCTACAGTTATTTTCATTGCTACTTGATAAGTGTAATTTTACTACTGTCATGAATCATAATATAAACATTTTTAGAAATAGAGGATTACCAAAGGGGTTGAAGCCCACAGGTTGAGAACCTCTGGAATCCATCTTAATCTGAAAGGCAACCAGCAAGCCTGCGATAGGATATGGTTTCATGCTGAAAATCATTTGGGCAGGGTTACCCTCCAAAGCTGACACTAGAAAAGAACAACTTTTAATTCTGAAGAAAAAAAAAGCATATATGTATGTGTGCTCATGCACAAAACTGCATGGGCTTAAAATCAGGTGCATGTTTGTTGATTGCATTACAGAAGGTCTTAACATGCTCAGATTGACTATATTGTAGGAATTGGTTTAAACTTATATCCCATTTGTATTTTATCACATTTTTCTCATTATGCCACCTAGCCCTGGTGGAAAGGACATTGTTGAACAATCAGCAGTTTGTACATGGGGCAAGAGGAGAAACAGTGGTAACCTGACTGGCCTGGGCAAACAGATGGCTTCTCACTTAGTGAAACCAGTTGGCATGCTTCTCTGGAGTGGAGAGATGTTGAGAACATTACTCTGCAGCCAGGCTGCTGACCTTAAAACATGTCAAGTCTAGATTCTATTGTGTAGATGTGTGTGTTACCTCTTGCCTATGAGACAGGGCTGACAATCAAAGCAACTATTCAAAGTTGGCGCAAGAATGAAATGAGTTAACATAGGAAAGACTTATAACTGTGCCAGGAACATAAAAATCATTATACAAAGGTTAGTTCCGTTTTTATTCCTTTGATTGATTAGCGGGTGTTTATTTCCCCTATGCAGTTCTCTTGGAAGTATGGACTTGGCTGACCTCTGAACCATAGATGAGGGACAGTGGTTCACGCTCTGCTCAAGGCCTCTTCCCCTTGCCTACTCTGCAGCACCAGTTACATAACACATCATGTCGTCAGAACTGAGGTGACATTTCTTTATGGCGCAGCTGCTTCAGCCCAAGAGACTGGGGTAATATTACAGAGTGGGAAAGAGCACTGAACCCAGGGTACAGACGGGCACCCCTGCTCCTGCTTGTGAGCGCAGCTTCTTGAAAGACTTGGATCAAGTGAGCCCAAGTCCATTAATGGGCTATGAAACTGAGAGTGCAGCCCAATCTCTCTCTCTCTCTCTCTCTCTCTCTCTCTCTCTGTCTCTCTGACTCTCTTTACCCCTCTCCCTTTCTTTCCCTTCAATACTACAGATAAAAGCATCCATTATGGTTCTATCCTGAGAGGGTATGCAATACCCATGAAAGTCTTTTAAGGGTCACATAACTATACAATAGAATCTAGACCATAAATCCTGCCAGCCAGCAAAGTCATAGTACTGAGAAGCATTCTGACAAAAACATGTCTAGCTGAACTTTTCATGGAAAATGGTTCCCAAACCAAAAAGTCCTGCTAGTGTGAAACATGATGTCACTGGTAGGAGAAAGAACCAGAGAGAAGTGGTAGCTTCTAGGATGTTCAAAAGTGGAGACAACCTAGACATTCACCATGAATGGATGCATGTGCAGGAACGTGTCTGGGTTCATATGCCAAAGAGCCAGGGAATAGGGATAGGGACTTGTGTTGTAATCTTTACTCATTCGCTGGTTGACTCTGGGCAGACCATTTAGCCCTTCTTGGCCCTGGGTGGTTTGTCTCTTACCTGGTGGATGGCTTTCACTGTGAAATTTCTCTAGTGTCTTTTCTAGCTCTAAGGCAACAGTAAATGCAAAGAGAAACCTGGAAGCTGGAAATACAGGAGGGAGAGTGGGAGTACCTGCCACCCACAGCTTTTATCTGCTGAGCTGTCTTTAGTTCTAATATTCTTCACAGAGAAGAGGAAAAATATTGTGCTTTTCATAGCACCAAAAAAATTAAGGTAAAATAAAATCCTGCAAGACTAATAGAATTTGCCCCTTGCTTTGTCAACTGTCTGAGAAGCAAGCAAAATGGAAACTGGAGGATGATATACAAGAATAAGACTCCATGGCCAAGGATTTACCCTGACTTCTAGGTTTGTCTTAGATCACAGATAGGTTTTCTATAGAAGCTTGTTACCTGTAAGTCAGGAGAGGTAGCATACACGAACATATAAGCTCAGAGGAACACAAGGACCACTTTGTGGGATCAGCTGGGTTTCCATAGGAGTGTTTAGAGCAATAGAGCAAGATTCTGTCTAAAAAGAAAAGGATGAAAGAGAGGAGGAACCGGAGAAAGAATGTTATAAGAATACTTCCCTGTAAAGTGGCTCAGGGTCATCTTCGACCCCCACATGCATACCACACATTGTAAATTAATTAGATGTTAATGTGTTTGTTCCTTAGTAGTCTGGGTGTCCCTTCTTCACCAAGATGATTCCTCATTCCCACAGGCACTAAAAAACTGATACAAAGAAACTGCTCACAGAATACTGACTGAAGAGAAGAACAAAAAGAAATAATGTGCATTTTTTCTTAATAATGCACGTTTTTCATAACGAGGAATATGCCTCGTTACTTTGCTTAAGTCAGAATAATATTGAACGCTTTTAGTGGCTATGGATATTCAATCTGTTATCTTCATTTGTGGTTTCACAGCAGTTCATGAGGAAATAGCATTTCTGTCCTACAGCTAAGAGGCAAGGATCAGAGACATTAAATAGTTTGTTCAAGGTCATACAAGTTAGTAAGTTAGTGACAGTCTCGTTCAGACACTGATTTTTTTTAATTCCAAACCTGTCCCTTCCATTGCTATACCACACTAGTTCTTAATAGGTGACTACCACCAGTATGGACAATGGGGAACTAGAATCTGGGGTCTGAAATCCATCTATAAATTGGATGTCACCAGTTTTGACCAAGGTTGGTGACTGAGAGACTAGCATGGGCCCAATAGTGCTGCTATTCTTTGAAATGTAGTAGTGCTGGTGGTCCTCTTGTATCACGTTGACTTGGACACCAGTAGTAGTTTTCCCTAGCAACCACCCTGAGAGCTCCTATCTTTTCTATCCCTGCCTTTGAGGTGTGAGCCATGCTCCCGTGGCAGCAGAGAGGAGCTGCTTCTGAAAGCGTTGGCTTTGACTCCTGGAGGTGGCTTAGCAAAGACTGTGGGAAGACAGGAAGGAGATACAGCCACAAACTCAACTACGGGCATGAGGCCAGGGTGCCATGCACATAGAGAAGAGAGTCTTAGTCCCTAGCCTTGAAGAACCCAGGGCTTCCTTGATGTCTGTGTGTGCAGTGTGCTATGTGAAAACAGGGGGTGGCTTCTCAGGCAGGGAGATCAGGGAAGTCATCTGAATAAAATGGCCCGTGGGACACAACTTCAGAACAAGTGGTAGTTAGCCTGGTGGGAAAAGGGAAAGCCAACAGAGGACCAGAATGTACAGAGGCTGGATATGTCACCCAGAAGATGCTAGGGATACGGGTAACTCTCTCTCTCTCTGACTGGGGCAGTCTGTGAAAGAAATGTTAGAAAACGAGGGAGGAGAGGTGAGGCAGACACCGAGTCATGGAAGATCTAATGTGCTGTGATAACAACTTGATTTTATTCTGAAGATACCAAACTGCCACCAAAAGGAAATGGGTGGCAGGGTCAGTGCATTCGAGTCTGGGAGAGCAGACGGAAAGTCACTTGTACAATCCAGGCAGGAAACCATTTGGAACTAAGTTAAAGCAGCTGGGGTGGGGCAGATGGGGGAGGGGGAGCAGGCGGAGGAGGGGCAAGAAGAATGCATATTTGGGCAATGAAGTGATTAAACTTGCCTGAAGATTGGTTGAAAGGTGGATTGAGGAAGAGAGCAATTTTTGACAATATTGACAAGAATGTGTCCAGGATTCCTGGTTGGGGTCTCTGATGGATGTTTATTCCCTCAGCTAAGAGGAAGAAAGAGGGAACGTGTAGGGAGAGAAAGACGGCAGTGTAAGCAGTGAGTGCTGTGGAAGTTGATTACCTCAGCAGGCCAAGTGAGCTGGGCAGAAAGGCGCATCCTCACAGAGAGATCCCCGAATAATAACTTCAAAAGAACGGCCTGAGATGGAAAGGAAAAGGGACCCCAAGGCAGAACAACATCATGAAAATAAAGGCAGGGACCATTGAGGATGGGTCAGGTATTCCCAGTGTAGGAGACAGTGAAGGCTGGCAAGTGTCATTGAGTGTAGCAAGTCGGTGACTTGAACAAGAACATTCTCAGTGGTGTGGTGGGAGAAAAGCCAAACTGTAGTAGGAGTTAGGTGTATGCATCTGAGGAACAAACACAGTAGGGTCATGAATGGAGACCTGCTTACCTCCTGCATCAGCCTTGGAAGAGAGGAGATGAAAGTGAGGAGTGAGGCAGAGGGGTGGGGCCCGAGGAGGGCCTGATTCTTTGCCTTCTCTTGGCTAACATGGGAAGGCTTAGGTTCCTTGCAAAGCTGGAGGTGTGGGGGGCTCAATGGAAGCAGAAATTAAAGGCACAGAAAGGAGGAGATGAGGGAAGGAGCAGAGCACCCTGTCCCCCACCGACCCCCAGTTCCCTACGATGCACAGCTTGTGCTGGACGGGGCCACACCATGCTTCCTGCTTCTGATGGGACCTCTAAGAACTGAGAGTGTGTGGAGGAGCGGGGAGGAACACCTCCACCTTCCCATTTCTTTTCCTCTCTGAAGTGGGAAAGAAAGCTGTGTACGCGCTTACTGGAACTTCAAGGACTTGTCTCCTCTATTCTGTTCAAACCATTTAGCCATTCACATATCCAGTACTTACCTACTTCCTGTTATATGCTAGATACAGCTTTGCGTGCTTAGAGATTCAGTGGTGAACAGGGTACATCTCCAGGACATCAAGCAGTCTCCATGTGAGCTTAGTAATAACAGACTTGAGTTTTTGTTGTTGTTTTGTTCTGTTTTTGAGTCACACCTTTGGAACAGATCTTGGGCTAATTGCAGAAGGCTCCAGTCCCTATTTTGAGACCTGGCTTCATCACAGGAGATAACCAGAGACATGAAGGTGGTGAGAGGCAGCAAGGGCAAGTTTAATTTGGGTGGGAGCCTAGGTTGAATTGGGATGGGGCTGATTGGAGAAATGAAAGCTCAGTAGATACCTCTTACTGGCTGCAGGCCAGTGGTGGAACTGGTTGTCACTGCTGCTCAGATATAGAAGTGACTCCGGCTTTCCCAAGGGTAGTGACCCTGGGGTGGGCATGTGACTTAAGCCAGGGCTTTCTCTGGGATGTGTATGAAAAGGAAGCTGTTCAGTTGTACCCAGTGGGGAGCAAAGACGGTGGGAACCTGGAGCTGTCTGAGGCCAGGTTTGCACATCTCTGTTGTCCACTACAGAGAGAAGCTTGCTTAGAGGGAGGCAGATGGGGGCTATGAGAGTTTGGGAGACGGGGATCAGGGAGAAGAGACGTCTGATGGTCCTACTGCAATCTAGGAAGTTGAGAGAACAAATCAGGCCCTGCCTTTTCTTCTAAGTGACTTGACAACTAGCTTTTCGTTGTTGTTTTAATGTGGTGCTGAGGATTGAACTCGGGGCCCTTCACATCCTCCTTTGCAAGTACTTCTTCCACTGAGTTGCTATCACGACGTATGAACTGGGCTTCTGTCCCTTCTGTCCCTTATAGCGTACATCCCACAGAAGGGAAGAGCTTGCAAAAAGGCCTAAGAATGAGTACTAGGTAAAGCATAAAATCAAGGCCTGAGCGTGGATGGACCCTCGTGTAGTAGACAGTTTAGTATATGACAAGGTTGGGGACTTCAGGGAATATGACAAGTGACTGGAAAGGAGGAGTAAGACTGGCTTGTAGGTTCTCCTGATCATTAGGTACAGAGGTAAAGAGAAGAGATTCTTGCAGGAAGACTAGTGTCTGGTGGGACTTAGGGCTGAGAACATCCTTCTGGGGTGAGTCTGTGGTGGAGCTTATACCAAACCAGCAGGTTGGAAAGGAGCGTTTCAGGAAGCGCCAAGGCTCAGGAGAGGAACCAGGTCAAGCCATGAGCTGGCGTCTTGGGTTCTTTAGCGTCAGTTTCTGGAAATGCTGAGCAACGAGTTTGAGAGGAACTTCTTTAGCTTAGAGAAGGGGTCTGGTAGGATCTTAGGAGTACATGCCATTCCCTGGGGTACTTATGGACAGGAGGAATCTACAAGGTGGACGTGAGCCAGGGCACCTACCTACATGGGCCCCTAGCAACGGGGCCAAGGGGTCAGAAGCCCTGGAGGAAGCTGAGAGTGTCAGGGAGGGAATGGGCATCTGGAAGACATGAGAAATGAGGAAAGACTCAGTGTTCGGTGACTCAAACTACTGACCTCTGAAAGAGAGGAAAGGGACAGAGGACAAACTGAAGAAAATCTCAGTGGCAGAAAGAAATCTGGACTAAGAGTCAAAACACTCAAGTCCCTGTGGCCCTGGCAAGTTCCCTAATTTCTCAAGGTCTCAGCATTCTGCATGTAACTTGTGGGACCTGGACTGATCTGTTAAGTTTCTGGTTCAGTCTTAAGATCATAATTTAAATCCTGCTATTCAGCAAAACAGACGCTTTCCCAGGAAGGGGAGGGGTCTCTTCTTCCTCCCATGGCCATTTCCAGCTGACATAACAAATATAGCAAACTTAACCTTTCAAGTCCCTTGTGCTAAGGAGAGAAAAACTGGGATATCCGGGATTTGTGGACACACACACCTGTTGGTCCACTTGTTCTCTGCCCCGAGGATGTGGAGATGTGTTGCACACTGTCGGGGTTGCCAGAAGGACCAGTGCTGACAAGAAGACAAAGGCAAGACAACTTCTGGAGTCCCTGAGTGAATTTACACAGAGAGGAGGTACGCTTGTCAGCCTGACATGCTGTGTGTGGAGCTCCCGCCAGGGCAGGTATAAACAAGCCTGGGAACCCATGGCTTAGGAGGTCGACTAGCCTGAGGACACTGGAGGGCAGGGACAAGAGCTCCTGACGTAACTTCACATTCCTTCACAGAACACCAGCCCCCATCAGTGGGGGGCATCTGGGGACAGGTAGTGGAATGACAGAAGGGAGAACTTAGTTCTAAGCCATCCCTTCTGCACTGCCCACCCCATGTGAAGCTCTATGGCCGTTTCTTCTTTGGATGTTTCCTTAGACCTGCAGCCATCAATGGGCCTCACTACTCTACTGTTGACACGCGGATGTTTACTTTTACAAATATCAGTGAAGGACCAGCTGCTTTTTGGCACTTTCTTCTCTCCCATGAGCTCAAGAGGATGGACAAACTTCTGTCATCAGGATGTGACAGCGTTAGGGAAGGGACACAGTGAATAAATAAGGACAATTAGCTTACTTCCTAGAGTGGTGTGTGTCCCCCATGAAGGAAATTGGGGTTGAATAATGGGAAATCGTTAGGGAGAGAAGGGATAAGAAAGCAAGCCCAAATGCAAAAACCCTGAGACAGGAATCAGCAGAGGCCACACGAATGAGGCTGGAGCACGGGGATGGAGGAGTGAGGCCTGGTAAAGCTGAAGGGGCTGAAAGGGCAGCAGTAGAACGTGGGTTTCATTATGAATGCCATGAGAGATGTGACTGTGTATTTAAAAGGCTGGTGAGATGGCTCAGTGGCTAAAAGTACCTGCAGCCAAGTTGGAAAGCCTGAGTTCAATGCAGAACTCAGTGGTGGAAGGAGAGAACTGACCACCACTAGTGTATATATACATACACACTACACACACGTACACATACTGTACTACACACACATACTACACACACACACACACACACACACACATACACACACACACACACTGGAGCGGGGAGGATAAGTGTAAAAATTAAATGTAAAAGTCTAAAATATCCCTCTATGTTCAAGAAAAGAGAAAACCAGGAAGACAGAAGTTGCGGCATTTTGGTTTTGAGGGACTGGGGTGCGGGTTGAGGGGAGGAGTGGACTGTGGGGGCACCTGGGAGCTTCTGTGGGAGGTGGAAACAGTCCATGCCTTAATTGTGCTCATAGTTATACAGCTGTGTATTCTTTCAAAAGGGTGGATTTACTCTGGGTTAATATACTTCAATAAACTTGTCTAGTAAAGTATACAGGATGCCATGTGTATATATAGGTGTACATATAGGTTATACCTGTAATCCCTGAACTCAGGGAGCTGAATCAGGAAGATGGCCAGTTGGAGGTCTGCCTGGCTTGTAGAGGGAGGCTGTCTCAGAAGTAGGGATGAGGGGAAGGGGATAAGAGAAAGTGGAAGGTAAATATGACTAGGAGGTATTATATAAATTGATGAAACTGTCAAAGAATCATTTTAGACTACAGTGTAAATTTAAAAGGAACCAGAGTAAGCTTGGACAGAACTGTCATGTCTACTGTGTAGAGGATGGTGACAGGGAAGTCTAGAGGGAGAGGCCACCAGGCAGATGGGCAGTTCCTTCATCCATGTCTTCTTACAGCTTAGACTGCATCACATGCTGTTCTGGAGACTTCCTCACATCGGTTTACTGATGTGTGTTCCTAGTCTTCCTGTTTACACAGCTTTCCTTTACAACTGTTGTATAAGCTCGAGTGGAGAGAAGCCAGCTGCCTCATGGGGCAGGCCCACAGGACGGGCGTGCTTACCACATCAGTGCCCTTACATCCAAGGGCTGCCTTCAAGCTCCTCAGCCCTCTGAGCCAGGTCTAGTCTAGCTGAACAGAGAGCATAGATACACATGTCACAGTATCCCCATTTTATAGATCAAGAAGTCAAAGTGAAAAGAAATGCATACAGCAGCATCCAGAGCTGTGGTAATATGGAGTTTGCCCTTTTCATAGCCATCATCGTGGTGTGGGTGGGAAATTAATCAGTTTTTCTGAATCTTAATTTAATCATTGACAAGAGACAAAAACTGAACAATCCCTGCGAATACACTGTAAGGATTGACTGAGGCCATGCAGCTGAGAATGGTTAGCAGTTAGCACCTAGCTCAAGTTTCCCAAACTAGCTATTGGTGTCACTTTACTTTAGTAACAAAATGGCTTCTTGTTAGTGACTAGTCCATAACCACTGTTGTGCGCACACTGGGATCTGGATGTTGGATCTCGGGGTATCTCCGGCCATGGCAGAGCTAACTCGGTTTAGTGTGTTCTTATTACCAGTTGCTCAGTTCAGAGCTAACGACTTGTTACCAACTCAGATACTTAAACACGCTATTAACTATGGAGCACTCACCATGGCAGGGCACTGTAGACAGATTACAATAGTGTCAATTCCACATCTGCCCCTTGTAGCAGAGCTGTTTTATGGCTGGTGAGCTCTGTCACCACATGAAATGGAAGTCTCCCTGGTAGCTCCCACCAATGAAGACATCTGGGAAGACTCCCTGGAAGTAGTAACATTGCAACTATTTTTAGGGCTGCAGAGAAGTCTCAGTGGTTGCTTTTCCAGAGGCTCCGGGTTCAATTCCCAGCATCTGTGTAAACTAACAACTTCTTGGAACTCCAGTTCCAGACCTGGCCTCTGCAGGCACTGCATTCACATGCTATGCAAATATATCTACAGGCAAAACACCTATACACATAAAGTGAAAATAAATAACTAAAAACAAGGAAAGAAACTGTTTTGCAAAGTTAATTAAGAGGCTGTAGGGTTGCCTCAGCAACTAAAGCAGTGGCTGATCTCACAGGGAGCCCAGGTTCGATTCCCAGCACCCACATGGTGGCTTACAATCACCTGTAACTCCTGTTCTAGTGGATCTGACACTATTTTCTGGCCTCTGTAGGCCCTAGGCTCACAAGTGGTGCACAGACACACATGCAGGCAAAATACCCTTACATATAAATTTTTTTAAATTAAAGAGTGCATATATATTTCTAATTTTTTTGTATTTTAAGACATCTTATTTTTAAATTATTCATATATGTGGAGTCCAAAAGAGAACATTTGGATCTCCTGGAGCTGGAGTGATAGGCATTTATGAGCCACTGATGTGAGTCCTAGGAATTGAACTCTGGTTCTCTCTGTTAAAAGCATTTACACATTCTTAACTCCTTAGCCATCTCTCCAGCCCATGTATATAACTGTTACATAAAACAGAATGCACACACGATGTAGTTCACATCTGTTTCAGGTGTGTTTGATAGGCAGTGCTTTAGTAATTATCAGTGTGTGAAAAGGCAGGCTATTGCTGGAACCCAGGAATATCTCCCTTCCCAGTCACAGCTCCCGCCTCATCCTTGGGACCTTGGCGTTTCTGACAGGTGCCTCCATTCTTTCTCTAGAGTTCACACCAGTGTAGGAAGCCTTTAGTCAGACTGTCCAGTTTTTGCCTGAGTTTGACATAGTTGGAACTATACCACTAGATACCAAGTCTTGTGATCTTTCTTTCAATGATATGTTTATAATATTTGCCCAAATTGGTATATATAGTTGGGATTTGTTCATTTTGATTGTTATATAATATTATTATATCACATACTGTATATTCATTTATTATTATGAATTTTAATGTTTTATGGAGCACTCAGAAATATTTGTGAACATTCATGAAAATGTACTATATATTACATATTTCTTTGCTGTGTGGTATTTATTGTTATAAATCAGCCACGACTATGCCATTTTTAAGTTTGAGCTGATTACAAAGAGTACTGCTTTGAATACATTCATGAGAGTGAGTGACTCTGTGTGTGTGTGTGTGTGTGTGTGTGTGTGTGTGTGTTCATTCTGGGGCATGTGCATTTGTAAAGGGTTCTGATGTGGAATTGGTAGGGATTTTAACTGCCTACCATGTTAACTTCCCACACTCTGTGACAGTAACGTCTTCTATCAGACTAGTGGAGGGACCCCTATGGTCAGCGGCTTCTGTTCTACAGCTTACAGGGCAGCGGGTCTTCACTGTGCATTTGCCTCCCGTGTTCTCGATGGGCTTAGAAGCAGAACAGTTCCAATGTCCATTGAGAAGTTCTTTCCCATCCTACTGAGCGGCTTGTTCTCTTGCTGACTTTGCCCAGGTTCTAATCCTCTCGTTGGTTTGTAGGCACTCATCGTCCTGGTTCTTCGTCTGGTCCTGTCACGGTTCTGGGTCCCACCCTCTTCTGTACCTTGTCCTCTCACCCTGCTCATGGTGGTCTGTGATAGAGATGTGTCCTCATTTTTAATGCAGCCGTGTTTTCTTTCTCTTATAGCTACTGGTTTTTGTGTCCTAATTAAGGAGCTTTCCTTTCAAGGTGACAAATGCTGCCCTCCTTTTTTGTCACTCTCTTCAACACACTTTGAGGCTTTTCCCCTTCCTATGGAGCTGTTTGATTTGCCTGTGTGCGCTCTATGATAGGGTCCAGTTTTGTTCCTCCCTAAATGGATGCTCACTTACTCCAGCATCAGTCATGGAGAAGGCCATTCTTCATGTCCCTGTTTTGTGAGATTGATTCTCTGTGCTGTGAACCATGTGTTTATACATAGCGGGGCAGTGGTCTTGACTGATTTTATTCTTAATCCATCACCATAAAGTGTCTTATATTTGATTTAGCAAATGTTCCTCTTTTGTGTTCACAGGCTATTGGCCCTCTGAGTACAAATGCTAGAATTTTTATATACAATGTGTACATGTGCATGCGCATGCACACGCACACACACACAACTTTCTTGTGACTTTGATTCTTTGAATTCTCTAATCTGTTAGATTAGAACTGATGTCTTGAAATGTCTAGAGTCTTTCTAATCCATGAGCATGTTCTCACTTGGAGTTACAGTTCACCTGCAGGTTTGCACTTGGTGTGCATCCTTGTGTAGACAAATGTGTAATGGCATGTATGTCTCATTATAATAGCATACCTGGAATTTTCACTGTCCTAAATCTCCCTGTGCTCCCTCTATTCTAATCCCTCTCTCTCTCTAAGCCCTGAAGACCACTGGCCTTGTCACTGTGCTCATCGCTTGCTCTCCTGAAAGTCATAGAGTTGTAGGCACATGGGAATTGTGGCCTTTGCAGACTGACTTCATTCAGGTTTCCTTCATCTCCTCTCAGGCTTTGGAAGTCCGCTTACTGTTAGTGCTGAACAAGATTCCGTTATCTGAATTACCATAGATTTCTGCTTTTTCTTCTTTTATATACATGGTTGGAAGTCTTCATTGCTTCCAAATTTTGGATTATTTTAATAGAGCAGTTATTAGCTGCTGTATATTTCTAAGTGCAGGTTTTATGGGAGACATGTTGTAAGCTTTTTTTTTTTTCCTTTGTAAATACCAAAGAACACAATTGCTTGGATCGAGTTTTAAAAAGACAAAAACAACAACAACAAATAACAGTTAACCACTAAATTATTCCAGAGTGAGTTTACCTGCCATGTCCCCACCAATAATGCATGGGAGTTCCTGTTGCTCTGTGACCTTCCCAGCATTTGGTGTTGTCAGTGTTGTAGATTTTCAGATCTGTGTGTAGTGGTTCCTCAGTAATGTTAATTCCCGAATGACGTGATATTGGGCACCTTTCTATTGACTCATTTGCCATCTCTTTGTCTCCTCTAGCAAGATGTCTTTTGCTCATTTTAAAAGCAAGTTGTTACTGTTCATATTGTTGAGTCTTCAGGATTAATATAGTTTGGAGCCAGAAAGATGGCTTGGCAGTTAAGAGTACTCAGAAAAGAGCAAAACTTAGTTGCCAGCACTGCTTGTAGGTAACTCCAGCTTCAGGAGTTCTGATGCCCTCTTCTGGCCTGGATGTGCACCTGCAACTCACATACACACACATACACACACACATACACACACACACACACACACACACACACACACACACTTTCATCTAATTTAAAAATAAAATAATTAGTATAGTTTGATGAACAGTATTTGTCAGCTATGGTCTTTGTAAGTATTCCCTCTTAGCCTGTGCCTTGTCTTCATTCTTTTGACTTTGTGTATTGATTTTTGTATTCATCAACTTTAAATTTTGTATAAACTCTAATAGTTAACTCCTATGACTGAAAGCAAAACAAAAACAAATCTGATCTTATTTCTCCTGATTTCCTAAGAAATAACTTTAAGGAGGAACTGGAGGAAGCCAGCTGTGGGAAAGAAAAATAACACGTTTTGGACACCTGTGGTTTGAGATGCTAAATAGAGATGGCCAGTCTGACTCTCACTAGAGAAAGGTCTTGATATTCAGAGAAATTATTCAGACCTTACTCAGGGTCATGCCTTGGCTGGTGATTGGAGAACTAGGGCTCCAGGAGACCTGTATGCCCTGCCGTGTGTGCCCTGGCATGTGTGCCCCACATGTGTGTGTGGCACAGGACTACATATAATCCATCTTGGAGTTCAGATACTCAGTAAAACCCCTCTCTCTGCCTCCTATCTTCTCCTTCTGTCTCACGAGGCCTTCCTTGGCTACTGACAGGGCTTCTGCTGCCTCTTAAAAAGCTGTGTCTACAGATCCAGGTTCCGGCAGCCTGGTTACTGTCAGCTCTTGGTTGAATTCCTGCCCTGAGTTTCTGCCCTCTCCACAATATTCCCTCCCCACGGAGGAAGTCAGTTACCAACTTGTGGGATTCTAAGAACCAAATTAGGAGTTACCTCGGGTATGCTATTCAAGTCTTGATTCCAGAACAGTGGTTGGGAGTTCACCACCTTGCTTCGTTATACAGTGGATTACAGAGACTTTATTTATGCATCATTCTCAGCTCCTCCCTACCAACTGGTGGATGTTGGAGCTGCTTACAAACAGGGGCAGGGGTTGCTGAGGGATCCTGGGGTTCTCTGAACACAGTCCAGGGGTGCTTGATTCAGTGTTACAGTGTCCTACTCTGCAACACATGGCCCTTCCCAGGGTGACAATAAATTACACAACTGCAGAATTAAACAATGAAGGAAAGGAAGGGACAGCTGGATCTTAGCCTGGCTCTGAAATGTGAGCATGCAGACCTCAGCTACTTGGCAGAGGAAGGTCTCTAACAACGGAGAACCTCCAGCCGGAAGTCCCGCACAGCACTGCTTGGGAGAGTAGGCCTGGCTGTTTAAAGAAGGCAAATGTTCTTTTCACTGTTTATCAATTCCAGGAGAGTTTTAGAAACTAGGAGGGACATTTACAAAAGAAATTAGTCCTGCGGTGTCTGGAAAATAACTTGAATGCTGAATATGGTAGCAGTATTTAACCTTTGCCCCAATGGCCTTAAGTCGTCATTTTTTATTATTGTCTTGTGCAAAAAACCAGTGTCCCTGAGGACAGCTGATATGCAACTATTTGTCCTTCCCCACCTCTAAATGGTCCCAAGTGCAGTTAACTCCTCTTTGATAGGCATTGTGTAATTTCCCTGTCTCTTCACTTGCTGACATCTGTCATACCTGGCTGCTTCCAGCGTTCCTCCACATCCACCATTTTCCCTCTTCTCTGTACTACTCTGAATCTATAATGGCCCAGGAAACTAAATGACCAGGCTTGTCACAGTAGTGCGTAGGACAAGAAAAAATAGCGTAGGCCCGTGGACACGGTAAAAAAAAAAAAGATGGGTGCTTATGCTGTGTGTGGGGGCTGTTTTCTTCCATTTCTGCCTGCTTGTGACACAGGACTGCATACACATGAGCTGGTGCTGGGGAGAGGCTACATAGATGCTCGTGGTGGTGGGTAGTTGCTGCCCCTTTGGTCTCTAACTGTCTACAGTTACTCTTTCTCCCTCCCAGCAGACTGTCAGTCAATTCACAGGAATTGCTGGGCAGGTAACAGAGAGCTGCATCTTTAGTCAAAGCTGCATCTTTGTTACAAAAGGTGCAGGCAGGCCTTAGAACAAGAAGGCCGGCATGAAGCCTCCCAAGCCCAGGTGCTGTGTGGGGCTTTCTATAAAATGGTATGGGTTCACCTTGGGTGGGCCTTCCTGACAGGCAGAGGCATTTTCAAGACCTTACCCATGGTTTGGCATCATGGCGTCTGCCTACCTGCGAAAGCTAAATGCTGAACCTGACCCAACTGCTACTTCTGGGTCCAGGTGCCTATTAGCAATTTTAGGAAAGTGAGCATAAGAATTTGGCTGTTTGCAGCTGTTACAACCGTCACATGAAAGTGGTTGGAGAAGTACCGTATGCCTACATCACTGTTGATTCATGTTTTCCGCTTTGTAGATGCATCCTGAGACCTGACTTTGTACCAAACACAGCCTTAGGTATTGGAACTGAGGTACACAAATCTCTGCCTTTAAGGATTGTCTTACATTTTAATGAGGGGAGGCAGGCAATAAACAAGTGAAATGCATAGGATCGTAGTTGCTGATCGAGGCTGTGATGGAAAATGAAGGGAGGAAGGAGAAGAGAGGAGCTATTAGTGTTTAACAGCAGTCAAGTAAGCCCACACTGAGAAGATGGAGAAGAGGGATCTCCCACAACACACAGGGGAAGAGTGTTCTCCCGGCAAGAATAGGAAGTGTATGGGCTCTGTGTCAGAAGTGGGCCTTATATGTGATCACACACACATGTGCATGCATGCACAGCTAGAGTTACAAATGAACTACAAAATGTGTGCTCTCATCATGGCTATCTGTGATGTGACTCATCTACAAACAGGAGTTGGAAATGAAGCATCATCACAGACTTTTGTCTTTCAGACATTCAGGATTGTTAGACCCTTGCAAGCCCTGCTTTGAGAGGGGGAGGGGAGTGGAGGGAGACGGAGAAGGAGAGGAAGAAGGAGTGTGGATCCTGACCCAGGAGGAGCACTGAAGGAAGAATGGAAGGGCTCTTACTATAAATGGACTGGGTTGAGTCAACAGTCTAGCTGGGCCAGGCTGTTCTGGGTGGTCTGTAGGAGATAAGTACAAAAATGCATGGGCTGCCTGGTCCAGCTGGTCTCCTGGTAGAGGAGGTTCCCACCAATGGCATCTCCCTCCCCCAGCTCTTCCTCTCCTCCCTCCCCGTTTTCCCTGGTACCATCACCAGACCACAAATACTGAGGCTTGCGGTAGACTGACTCCCAAACCTCATTCAGAATGCTGACACAGGTGTGGGCATGGCCTTGGGCATGCCTAGCAAGCAAGCTCTTAACCTAGTTGTAGATCCTGGTGCCCCAGAGCTACAGGACAAGACTCTCCTAGTGCAGCCTAAAGGTTGAGTAGTATGCAAGTAAACACGTATGTCACTGTGTCTCTCACACAACAAAATTATGGCTAAATTTATAGGTAATCTGTGCTTAGGTGAACTTAAAGGTATTGGTGCAAAGATGAAAATGACATATGAACAATGCCAGCATCAAGCCTGCTGTTGGAGAGGTTCCTACCCTCTTGGACATGAGAAAGTGCTTTAGAATCCTCTGCCATCCTATACGGATGCTATCTTAATCCTACCTTACGTCCAGGAGCTGCCACAGTTATCATTTCATCTTCTTAGCCCTTGCTTATTGGTTGATCTATCCCATTACCTGTGCTGGACCCCCGCTCCTCACTGCCATTCCCTGCCCAGTCCTCTCAGCTGTCTTCAGGGAAAGCTGTTCCTGCTTCTTGCTGCCCTGCTTAGCCACACCCCATGCTTCCTCCCCGCCACCCCCCAAGTTGACCCACTGCTGGAGCTCCCTTGGCTGTGAGGATGCACCACAGTCAGGCCCGCCATGCTGATCCCAAGCTGTCCTCTCTGCAGGATGCCTTTGTCCAGGCAGTTGCCCACAGCCCTGCCTCTGCAGCTGCAGATGCTGAGGCATAGTCGGATCCCTCTCTCCTCTTCTGCAGATCTGACCTGCAAAGAAAGATCAGCTCACGTCTCCTCTGCTCCATGGGCAACCCTCTGCACACTAACCCATGCTGGCATCACCATTCTTGAGGTGGTTTAATATCTGATACCTGTACTACCAAATGAGAGGGTCTTTTTTTTTTATGTGCTGGCAGGTGCTATTCAGTAGTGACGATGCCTTCATCTGTTTCAGCATTGCATACATATAAATATATGCATAAGCACAGAGAACAGTACCAAATGGGTCTGTTCACTAGGAGCCCAGCAGCAAGCTCTGCATAGAAGCTATTTACAGAGAAGCAGTTTCAGCACATGGTGAAGTGCCAACTCCAATGTCAGCCTTGCCTGGGTTGATCCTGTCTGTGTTACCTTCTAGCATTGTGACCTTGAGCAAATAAGTTTGAAGATGATAGGAAATAAGAGATGGGGGGGGAGGAAGAGGAAGAGAGAGAGACCTTATAATCCCAGAACTGAGGAATCTGAGGCAGGAGGATTGTCATTAAATTCTAGGCCAGCATGGCCAATATTCCCCATTTCAGAAAAATAAGTTTTCAACCCAGCACTAGGAACACAAGAATGAATAGCTATGGCTACTGCTGCTTTCTAATTAATAAAACCTTTGGTATGTGCAGAGCTCGCTTCCTCATACAGGCTTTAAATTTCCTGGGGTGAGAACCCCAATTCATATTCCCCAGACTCTTAGCCAAATAGGGCTGTGACACACAGTGAATATTTGTGATGATTTATATGAATGTAGTGGCCTTTGTTCACACTGCCTTCGGTTTTCTCATGTATTAGTGGTTAAAATATAAGTTGGTGTGAGATTTTAGCTTGTATCCATGACATACAGTTTACATCTCCAGGTTAAAAATTACTGAGCCCATGAGAGCACAGCTCTTTACTGAGTGTTTATCATATGCAGGGAGAGGGAAGGGCATTGTTGATTGCTCCCTCTCTTCTCTCCACAGCCGAAAACGGCACCTCCTTCCCTTTCTATGCAGATCTTAGAGCTTTCAGCCAGTTCCAGCAGGTGCTAGAGCTGACTCTAAGTCATAAGAGGAGACTGCAGTGGGTCTGAAGCCCTCATTCTGGTCTCCCTTGGAGCATAAAGTCTATAAGAAATGGCATTGTGAGCGAGGTAGTGAATGTGCAGGCGAAGCATCTGTCAGACCCACTGAACTGTGCATGTTATACATGTTAGATTCGTGTGTGTAGATTATATATAAATAATCAAATTATTAAAAAGCTAATAATGATGGGGGTTTTGTTGTTGTTCAACAAGGGAAAGCCTAGAAAATTAAGTGATACCTCTCTGAGCCCACTAATCCCTGTGAGTCCAGTTCTTTAGAAGGTGGAGGAGGTGTTGGTCAGGGAGGTTTTGAGCCCTCAGAAGGGCAGAGCAATCATTTCTGTTTTCTCTACTCAACTGCCTGGCCGTGGCCACCTTTGAGCTCTCTCAGCCTTTGCACTTACCCCTGAGAAAAGCTGACCAGGAACTGCCCAGCACAGGAGTTTATGGCGCATCGTGTCCTTCAGCACATACTTGGCTGGCTTTGCAAGTCCAGGGCTCAGTTTCTAACTCTGCCTGCCTTGAATGAGCCTTTGACCCCTACCCGTCATGGATGCTGAGAATGATGTAGATGTCTTACCAAGGCACAGAACATAAGCTAGCCACTCTGTGCCCTTCCAGACCTACTCAGTGACTGATGTGCGAGAGAACCAAGCATAAAGGGCTTTGGAGCGCAGGGGTTCTGGGCACAGGTTCTAGGGGACAGCCTGATACACTGGTCCAGACCTTTCTACTTACTTGCTCATAAGGATGGCCACCGCTATTAATACCCTCTCCCCCATCTCCCAAATGTAAAATGGAATTGATGGCGGTGGAATTGTACTCAGCGAGAAGTGAATTTATCCAGGAGAAATACTTGGCCCAGGGTTCAGTCTGTAGCTAATATCATCACAGGCAAGGAAGGCTCCCTCCCAGGCCTGGAAAGGGAATCTTTACCAGGCGGAAGCAGAGCAAAACAGAGCAAGTCCTGTTTGAACAGAACTGCTTCGTGTGTTTGCTCCAGTTTTTAAGACTTAGGACTAGAAATTAGTTATTTTCTGTATTTGATAAGTTTTCCCATGGCAAAATATTTTTAAAGATTTTTTTATTGCATTTATTTAGTGGTTGAGCATGGCCATGGTGTGCCTGCACAGCACACATGCACAGAAGACAGCCTGTGGGAGTCCGTCTCCTCCTGTCATGTGAGTCTGACAAGGTAGAAGTCAGATCGACAGGCTTGGCAGCGAACCCTTTTCCTGCTGAGCCATCTTGCCTGCCCCTATGCCAAAATCTTTAATCCTCTGAGTTAACCTAATAAACAGAAAGGCCCCTCTGACATGTCCTTGCCTTCAGAGATTTGCCGCAGCATCAATTGGGAGCTCTCTGATCTGCAATTCAGAGGGGGAAAGTGACAGCCTGGGTATTCTCATTCCGTTCATAGTGATTGCTGCATAGACATTTTTAATGGACACCCAGTTTAGCTAAACACTTTCAGGAAGGTAGTGTGCATGTTAAAGGCCTTGACTCCAAAGGGACGGGGAGAAATCCCCTGGGGCTGGTGTGGCTTCAGTGCTGGGGAGTGTCAGACCCTGGTTGTGAGACTAGAATGTTGATTCCTCACCTGGTTCTTTGAATCGTCTGAAACACACACTCCAGTCAGCTCTGTTAGCTGTATGCTATGGTCTCCTTGTCCGGGAATGCTTCTGCTGTTCGAGGACCTGGCACAAGTGACTTTGAAGCTGTGCTTAGTTTTGTCTAGGCCAGGAAGTCCTCGCAAATGCCTCACCACAGTTTCCCTCTCGCTTTCCTTCCTGCTCTTTCCTGGAGATGAAAATATGTCTCTTGGTATGAGGCTTGGGGCACTGCTCTGCCCCCTAAGCTTGATGTCCATCTGGCTTCACCTTCCAGAACAAGTGAGCCAGCCGACCTTTTCTGGTGGGTGGAGATGAACCAATACTTGTTCTTGCCCATGTGGAAGTTATGAGGAGGAAGAGGGTGGTGTGGTGACATCTCAGAGAAACCAAAGCAGAACATTAGTGCTTTGACATGGTAGACTTAGTGAGAGAGATTCCCAGTAAGTCCCATAAAGAGAGGCGATGAGAGAGCCAGGACCCCATCACACCATCTACCGTGATATCTGTCTGTGGACCAGAGCTTAGGAAGGGCGTTTCCTCTGCTTCCAGGAGAGCTCAGCTGTGGCTTATTGCCCTGCTGCCTGTTTCAGCCCTGTGCATCCTGGCTGCTCTGTCCAGCCTCATCCCTTGCTAGTTGTTAGGCCTTCTGTACTCGAGCCTTTTAGACTCCCCTCAGTGTTTACGGCAGACTCCTGTTGTCTCCAAGTGTTTGTTCGTGGAACTCTTCCCCCATCCTATTTGGCCAAATCCTCTCACCATCCTTACCTCTTCTTTATAGGTGTCACTCCACAGATGTCTCCTCAGAACCTGAGACTCATGACATTCCAGGTGTAGGTAGAACAGATCAACCCTGGCTTCACACTCCTTCTTTGATTGTCTTTCAGCTGTGGGCATGCGCACAGGCCATATCTGACCCATGAAAGACTGTGCTGATGAAGTATGCTCAGCTGTTTGCGCCCTCAGAACACACGGGTGTGTGTCTGCCTTGTGGCATGGACCTGGTTGCTGGTAGAGATGTTGGTGCCCTGAGACAGTTCTTTTCTGTCACATTGGACCTTGGGTTGAAACGACCACGTTGGATTTTAATCTTCCATCTCTACT
Source organism: Mus musculus (assembly GCF_000001635.26). Lineage (NCBI taxonomy): Eukaryota > Metazoa > Chordata > Mammalia > Rodentia > Muridae > Mus > Mus musculus. Next base: position 93,837,445 of record NC_000074.6, read on the forward strand.
CTCTTCTCTTCCCTTGCCTTCCTGGGGTTCCAGAGACCTTTGGCAAATACTCAGCCCTCTTGCCCTCTCTGGCATGTCCCTAGCAGGCAGGGAAGAGGTCTCTAAATGGTTGAAATACTCCAGAGTAAGGACTTGTTCAGGATCCCTCAGTTTGTCTGAGCATCATGATTATGTGACTTCCAGAAGATCAGGATTAGAAAACTAAGAATAAAATAAAATATTAGAAGATCAACTTTTCAATCATCTGCCCCAACCCCAGGTAAAGGCAGTAACAGACAGAGGGGAGGCCACTCCACAGCTGGGCGTGAAGACTGAAGCCCACCGCCTGGCCCTGGTGCAGGCTCGTCTCCATTGCACGGTTGCTATGTGTGGCCTTTCAAAGCTCTGACCTCTGAAATCTCTGCCCACAGAACCAGTATGGCAGAGGGAAGTTAGTGTCAGCCGGGTTGGTGTTGAAGAACAAGAGGTGAAGGGAACAGTGTGACAGAAAAGAAGCACAGGCGGCAACAACGCTCCTCTGCTCCTGTTATTTATGCAGCTTCCTGTGGCTCCTTGGACAGACAGACATGCAGGACAGATGTTTGCCCTCTTTTTCTAGGTAAAGGAGCAAATTGGAAACAGACCTAAGACAGGGACTCAGGCCTCCCAGATCCCAACTTGGGTGGAGGGGGTCTGCATATGCTTGTAAAAATAGAGAAAAAATCTGTTCCTCCTCTAAACATTACCAACCCCCTCCATCCCCCCACATCCCCCTGTGGGAGGAAACACAGAAACCACCTTGGAAGGCACTTCTGGGAACTGGTCTTGGAGAAATAGTTACTGAGAGCTGGCTCTCGGTGGGCTCCAGGCTTCCTGGGCAGAGTGATATCCACGGCCTCCTCAGGGCAAGAATGTTGGTTCTTACCAATCTGGGGTCACTGACTCCTTCAAGAAAATGGTGGAAACTATAGAGTCTCTTTAGGAAAAAAAATAATACTACCTTTTAATTTTTAATTTAAAAATGAATGATAACATATGGGGGCTGCCGTGGTTTAATGTTGGTGGCCCCTCCAAAATGCAGGCTGATACTTAATCCCTAATGCAGCAGTATTAAGAGCTGTGGTTTTTAGGAAATGACTAAGTCCTAAAGGCTCCATCCTCACAAAAGGGATTAAAGCTTTAATAAAAGACCTGCAGGGGCTGACATGACCCCTGTGTCACTTTTGGCCTTAGAGTGAAGGTCCTGAAGGCCTTTCTATCTTGTTATCCCCAACCCCAGAGCTCCCAGCAAATAAAATCTTTCTTCTCTGTACATCCCTAAGTCTCCAGTACTTTGTTATTCATATCACAAACATCTCCCAAGGCAGTCTGGAAAGAGACCTACCATTACCTAAACCTAGATCTCATCTGCTACAGATTAAGGAGCCCTGGACCAGTGACATTTTATGGACTCCTTTGAGAGGAGTTACTTGTTGATTCTCCAGTTGGCAGCTTGTCCTAGCAGAGGACCAGAGCACAGGCATGTGCTCTGACATGACAGTAGCCATCGGATGAGCCTACAGAGACGCGCACGTGCCAGTGTACTGTGGTGTTTGAATTTCCATGCCGTGGTGGAGGGGAAACCAAGGCAGAGAGGCTGACTTGCACCAGAGCCAGCCATGGTGCTTGGCAGGGTGTACTCATTGGACCCCAGGCCTCTGCTTCTGGGGTGGGGTGGCATAGCAGGAGGACGGGTAGGACGCTGGAGGAACTTGGGAAAAGAGCTGAGAGTCTAGCACAGAGGTTTTGCAAGGGGGGTTAGTGGAGTGCTTAAGAGAGCTCAACTTGAGATGAACGGAAGGTTCAGAAAGCCTTTATAAGGTCTTTCTAAATGATGCTGACAGCTAAGAGTGGCATGCCCCTGAGAGTCTATGATTATCTCGAAGGAAAGATCTTTATGGGAGCCTTATTAAGCACAGAGTATGTCAGTGGGAGGGAGGGAGGGAGCAGCAGTGTGCTCGCAGCTCCGGGGGGCAAGTGAGGCAGCTCCTCAGCCTGCAGAGCGCTGTGCAGGCCCTCGCTTTCATCTCTGCAAAGGACTCAGGATGCTGGTGAAAAAAAAGATCTCCCTGCTCTAATCGTGGAGTTCAAAGGTCAGAACCAAAGGCGGTGGGCTGCTGTCTAAACGTATCCTTAACGTAAATGCTTGGATGGTCCTGGGGTATGTCCCTCTGCAGCTAAGGTGATATCACAATCCAGATTAGACTGTTTCCCCTCTCCCTAAACCCTAAGTCCCATGCCCCTCCCTCAGGCCTCAGCCAGTGGCCTCCTCAACCAAGAACATTACATTCCACTGCACCTATCACCACGAGGTCTTCCCCCTCCTGTGTGCTTACCAAGTACGGGAAATCCAGCAGCCCGCTGAAGGTGGTATGTGAATAAAGACACACAGACCAAAGAAAGCCCAAGAGAGAGATGCTTCAGAGGACATTGAGTCCAGCTCCACTGCATGGCACTGGGGGAGCCACGTGACACCACTTTGCTGCTAGATTATGAGACCTGGTGATGGGGGCAACAGGAATGTGTTGGAATGCAGCCTGTACCAAGCATGCTGAATTGGTGACATTCTGTGCCTTGTCTAAGCAGAGCGTCCCCGCATGGCCAAGAACCTATGTTTATCTGTAAAAGTCCTGCATATAGTAAGGCTGGTACCCCCCACTTCAACACCGATTGGGTATATACAGTTTCTAATGCAGTTGTTCCAGGTTTTCATGGCGGTTGTGATTTAAGACAATACACTGTGCACTTTTCTCACAATTCTCAGAGTTCAGGGATCGGCAGGCTAGAGTCAAGGTATCCGGCTGCCTGTGCTCCTTTCTGGCCTGTAGAAGAAGATCCCCTTTACTGCTATTTGGGCGCACTCCTTTAATCCCAGCACTCGGGAGGCAGAGGCAGGTGGATTTCTGAGTTCGAGGCCAGCCTGGTCTACAAAGTGAGTTCCAGGACAGCCAGAGCTACACAGAGAAACCCTGTCTCAAAACAAAAAAAGAGAGAGAGAGAGAGAGAGAGAGAGTGTGTGTGTGTGTGTGTGTGTATGTGTGTTGGCAGAATTCAGTCTTTTACCTCTGAGTTCAGACTTCCCTCTTCTGAGGGCTACTCCCCACTTCCAGCCACAAAGTTCTTTTTAAGTGCTTTTGAGGACTCATGTGATTAGGCGGACTGACCTGGATGATCCAGACTAATCCCCCCTCTCGTAACCCTAATGACATCAAATCCCCGTTACCAGGAGAGGTCTGAGATTAGGGTGCAGACACTGCTGGCTGGGAGGCCATTAGTGTGCTCCTCACAGTGACCTGGAGATGTTTGCTTGACTCCTTGGTTTTGTTAACTGAGACCATGATCCTCCCGTTGAGGACTGGATATGGTGTGTAGCTAGGGGGCACATTGGTAGCTTGGTGTCTGTGGGAATTGTTCACCAAGGGAACCTGTTTCAACCGAGGACATATACGTAGAGGTGGTGTTGTTAATGAACTGCCTGAGAAACAAGATCAGAACTTCTTGAGAAGAAAAGAGTGAGTTACAGCCATCCCTGTAGCCCTGCCTCTGTACCACCAAGTGGGCACTGGTCCAGGCATGAGGCTCAGGGAATGTGTGTAGAATGAATGACCGAGAACTCTAAAGAGGAAGTGAGCTGTATCTTAGATGTGCAGCATGCCAGAATTGGAGGAGGGGCTCGAAGCCTCAAGCATTTCATTTTATCCCCTGGGAACCTGAGGCGCAGTGGGGAGGGAGCTGCCCACGTGACAGTGACTGGCAGAGCACCAGCATGCTTGCTTGTATATCTTCTTTTGCAGCATGCTAACCACTTTGTAAAGGTCTCTGTGCCCCGTGGCATAAGCCAAGCCAGGGATTACTCCAGAGGGCGAGGTATTACCTCTGTATCAGCCCCTGGTACAGCTGCAGAAACTGGAGCTAACACGAGGTGGGGAGAGGAAGAGGGAAGAGAGGGGGAGAGATGGAGAGGGAGGACAGAGAATAGCCAACCCCACTCTCCCCTTCTAAAGGCTTCTTCTCTGACTGGCTTTTCCTCAGGCTCCTCAGGCTCCCAAGGCAGCTTCCCGACAGCATGTCAGCAGATACCTACTGCCGACTCTGTGCCTGCACTAATTTCCCTCTGCTCTGACAGAAGGCCATGCAACAGTCAGGAGACTGGCAGTTTAGCCTGCCTGCTTCTATGTATCTATATGATTTAGAACCATTTTTCACCTCCAATCTCAGTTTCCCCTTCTGTAACTCAGCATCTCAAACGATGACCCAGAATTTTAGACCTCTGAGAGAAATAATCAGAGAGCCTCAACTTCAGCCTTGAGGACAGAGCTGTCCTGTTATGCCAAGGGGCTCCCTGGCTTTACTGAGACCAAATAGTCTGATAGCTTGTGAGATCTTCCTCGACAGCTGATAGCACCCTCCCATGGGATCCAGCTAAGGTGGGGCCAACTGGTGCCCCAGATCTCTGGGCCCTGATGTGGTGCCAGTCCGCCCCTGACACGAGTTCTATGAGAAGCCGTCCTGTTACTGCAGAGCAGGATATGGTATTTAGTCTGTGGCTCTGGAATCATGTCTGTTTGGTGAAGGCTGATCAAAATCTGAACTATATGAATAGGACCTGGAAAAGGAACCGGTGTGTGTCCCTACTATGCACAGTCCACTTGGGACGTTGCTGTTGGCTCCTTGCTATTTTTGCAGATGAAGAAGAGCAGACTGGGAAGCGAGTGGAGAAATGCTAACAGAAATTCCCTGGGCCCTCAGAGGATGTGCTGGATCTGGCTCAGCTCAGTCTCCACCCAGGCTCAATCCATCCTGTCTGCCTTAATGAAACGATGGTGGGGGTCACTGTAGCAGGTGGGACTCAGGGAAACGGTAGCATTCACTGCATTGGCAGGATGGAGAGTACTCAATGTTTGCTATATGCGCTGTCCTGGACACTGGGTATTCAGCTCCCCTAGGAAGCTGTGTGAAAGAGAGGCTGCAGCCGGGCAAGAGAAAGTGGGAGGCTGAGGAGGAAGTCATCCTGGCCTAGTCGCTGGGCAAGAGATGGTGGTCACTGGGAGCTTGATTGTGGCAGTAGATGGTGAGAAGTTTCTGGAGTCTGTAGTTAGAGTCAATAGGACCTGCTTATGAGAGGACCATCATCTGCTGATAAGTCAGCAGTGTTGACAGAGAAACCCTTGTCTGTAGAGTTCCCTGTGTCCCCACCAAGGCTCCATCCAGTCTCCTAAAGGACTAAGAAAGAACAGCGTGCACTCTGCTCTTACAAGTCAGCTGGAGCCAGCCAGAGCCAGCCCAGCATAACTCTGTATCAGGCTGTGGAAGCAAAGCTTGAAGAACAGTACCAGGTCTTTGGCCTCAGCACTGGGATGGGCGGCGTGCCCTCAATGGAGGTGCAAACAGCTAGACGTGGTGAGGGGGAAGGGGTAGTAGGAGGAAAATGATCTGTGTGGACTTATGCATCTTTTGATGCCCAAGTATCTGCTTAATATGTTCTGGGCACCTGCATATTTTGTCAATAAATGGTATTTCTTTCAGGACGTGAGAGCTTGGTTTCTGCTGTTATAGGATGATAAACTGAGGAAGAAAAGGCTAAGAAATGTCGCCACATTTGTATGTACGACCACAAATGGCAGAGTTGAGGTCTTGACTGCCCCCAACATTGACCCTTGGAATCCACGTCCTCTTTAGCTCTATGCCTTACTTTAGGGGTTTTAGGGGAAAGTGAGGCTTTAAGACCGGAGAAGAAATAACAGAATATGTCCTAAGGCCACTCAGACTAAGGCCACACCCCACACTCAGACTGTTTGACAGTTTAAAAAAGATGATGAAGAAGAAAAACTAAGTGTAATTCCCTCAATAATGTCCCCTGCCGTGCCACCACCACTCACCAGTTCCTCAGGTCACTGCTGTTCTCCACCTGACCACTGGAATCTGGTTTTGCTCGATCCAGGAGGCATTTATAGCATCCCTCACTCTAGAGGAGCCAGGGTTTAATGGCCTCTGAGGGCTGCCCCTTGGCTTGTTCCCTGCACTATCTCAGGACATAAGCACCCGCCTCCTCTGGCCTGAGCCTGGCCTTGGGTCTTGCTGTGCGTTACTGATCGCCATGCTTAGCTGCCTTCTTCCAGTCCAATGCCAGTTACCAACGTGGTAACAACTGACCCGCTGATACTAAGACCATAGCACCTCTTTCCCTGGCTGAATCCTTACTATTTTGCTTACAAGTGAAGGCCTTTTTCTATTGGCAGCTTTTTGACCTTCTGGTAAAAGTAATGAAGATAATGGCCCATCTCAGCATCACTGGGTGTGGCTGGTGCTGAGCGAATGCTGCTGTCAGGTAGTCTGAAAGGAGCCTGCAGTCTGGCTCTCTGGGCAGCAGAGGCCTGTACTCTCTCCTGGGACAGTGCCTAGCTCTGTTACCCAAAGTGGCATAGCAGGACTGACAGGTAAGTCTCTCCCCAGCATGGCATGACCAGGAAGCCAAGGCTGATGGCACTTTCCAGAGGCAGGGAGAAAAGGCCAGCTTGCCTCATCTAGACAGTGTCTGGGTTCCAGGTGAAGCCGTAGAGGAAGGTGTCCCCAGGTGGACCAGGGCCACACGCAGGCTGGAGTATATAGAGAACCCCATAGAGCAACAGGCCTTGCCAGGCATCGCCACCTAGGGGCCTCTTAGGTGAAAGATTTTGAACCTCTGCCTGTCTGTGTCGTTAGATTATGCACATTAAAATGCATAAGACAAATAGAAAATAGAGAAGTTAACCAAAAATTACTGTAATTAAAAATGCGCTGGTTTTCCTGACTCTGCCGGTGCTGCTCCACCCCCACTCTGCCGACTTAGCCTGCTAGGATTGGACAGCCATGCCGCAGGAAGCGTCGAGCACAGCATGGCCAGGAAATGCAGCAGATCTGCAGTTTTCTTCAGACAGTCTCCCTGCCACACACACACACACACACACACACACACACACACACACACACGTGTCGTGTTTCCTAGCTGTCTTATCCTACTCTGCACTCTGTGAGAGCAGGGATTGTCTATTCCATGATCCCTGGCACACAGTGAGAATTTAGTTAGGTACTTGGTGATTGGATTAACCTTCTCTTTACAAATGCTACTTAGTAAACTTTTGTAATGGAGGATTCCAAAGATGGAGGCGGGATCCTTGGAGGAATAGCTGCTTTTTTGGGGAAGACTTCCCTGTTATCTTTACCTGTGGTTGGGGGCAGGCAGATACAGTGGTTGGCTATCAGCCAACTAGGAGGCACTGTTCTAGGGTGGACAGAGGCATGGAACTTGACCTTCAGGTAAAGTGACGAAATCAGTTCTGTTATCTGTATTTTGGAGATTCAAAACAAAACAAAAACCCCATATGGCCCAGAAACTCAATTTTATCTAATTCCAATGTGCTAAAGCCATGGCTGACAGGCAGCAAGCCTACTGGGAATGCCTGTGGAGTTGGAGAAAGGCAGCTTCTTTGCTCTCCTAGGGCTATCCCATTCTCCCTCCAAGAAGCCCTACTGCAAAGGGAAGGCAGTTGAGCCAGGGCCTCTGAACTCATCACTGGGGTGACCCACATCTGCCTGAGTTCCTTGGGTATCTGCTTACCTTTTTCTTTTAAAATTTCATGTGACTTCGTGCATTCTCCTTATATGGTAAAACAGATCCCTTCCGTTTTATCATAAACATAATGCTTTTGATTGTTTAAGCACTTGGCATAAATAACTTGAAAAACAAACACCAACAAAGAAAACAGAAAACTTCATTAGGGCTGCTGTCTTCTGTTTACCTCTTGGAAAGCTTGCTCCTGCTGTGAGCTCTGCAAAGACCATTGCAGGCTGGGTAGGCGGCCTGGTTTCTTCCATTGCCCACAGTGGGATCTCATGCCACTTGTCCCCTGTGCAAACACAGCTTGTCTGGAGGAAGCAGGACATTCACTTCTGAGCCTGACCATCTGTTATTTCAGACCTGGATGATGGCAGCACCAGGGTGAATGGAGCCTTTAGCAAACAGTGCCTGGCCTGACCCAATGATAAAAGGCTACCTCTCAAGCAGGTTTTATAGCTTGGCCCTGTTGCTTTACTCTGAGAGTTGGTAAGGAGAAGCACATAAAGTAAGAAATATCTTTTTTTTTTTTTTTTTTTGGTCTTTCGAGACAGGGTTTCTCTGTGTAGCCCTGGCTGTCCTAGAGCTCACTCTGTAGACCAGGCTGGCCTCAAACTCAGAAATCCGCCTGCCTCTGCCTCCCGAGTGCTGGGATTAAAGGCATGCACCACCACTGCATCTTGATACGTCTTGAAATAAGCCTTGTGGTTGATTTCATATGGACAGAGTTCTGGTGTGGTATGCAAAACAGACCAGTGAGACTCGACCCAGAAGACCATGGTTCCGATAGCTGAGGGCTCTATGTTGATGCTTCAGTGCCGGGTTCCCCCTTTGACAAGAGAGTGAGATTCTAAGACTTTGACTGACTCTTAGATGGGTTTCTTCACAGCTTTTCTTTTCCTCCTTCTGGGACTCTATTCTAGAGTCATGCCATGGTATCAAACCAGGCCTCTTTCAGAACATCCAACCTAATGTTCCCAGATGGAAAACTGAGCCCAGAGACAGATAGGGAAGCCCCCACCGCAGCATCACCTGACCATAAAGTAGCAGACTGTCAACTTTCTCAATTTCCTAGCCATGGTTAATCTCCACCCTGTGGCTGTATCATGAAACTAAGATTTGGAGACACAGGAAAAGGGGAGGAGATTGAGGTGCACAATTCAAAAATAGAGCAAGCCGATTACGGGGCATTTGGATGCGTTCATGAAAGTGCTTTCTAGACCAGTTCCAGATCCGGCTCAGCCTCCTGTGCAGCCAGGCAGGGCCTATTCACAATGTATCTCCAAGGCCTCTGAAACCCAAGATGGTAAGTGGGCCGGAGGTCTTTCTTACCCAAGGGATAGACTCCCTTTATTTAGATCTCTGACCAAATGCTACTGTGTAACTACTTGTCTAAAACTTCAGCTTATCACTGTTGTTCTGGTGTTTGCAGACTTCTACAGGCTCCCCCACCTCTCATAAATTCATCTTATGTCCTTTCTGGTTTCTTTTTTTTGAATAAATGTTTGAGTACCCAGCTGGGTCCTCTGCTGTGTCTCTGTACCTAGGAGAGTACCTGACATATCCCCTACAAGTATACTGGATAGATAGAACATCTGGGGAAAACTAAGAGGGACTTGGAGCATAGGGGATGGAATTGGAGGGTGAGGTCTAGAGGAGTGGGAACTTTCTCAGAGATGCTTTGGAGGCTCATCTTTGAGTCTTTGAAAAGTCACCAAACTGAGCCCTCACATCAAGGGGGACTTCTGCTCCTTTTGGGCTCTTGTCTTTCCTGTCCTATGCAATGGGGCTCAAGGAAGGTGGTACACACTTAGTTAGAGTGTAGCTACCTAGTATGCTTAGGCAGATCATAGAACAGAGGACAGTGTGGAGGCTGAAGAGCCACCCTCCCTCACAATCATCTGTTTCCTTCTTGTCTGTTGAGTGAGTAGGAACCAATGCTCACACAGGGTAAAACCCTACCCAAAGACTTACAACAACAAGGAATTAATAAAGAGCTTTGTTTTTGGCTAAGCGTTTTGTCTTTTCTCACTCTGATCACCTCCCCTACTGAGGAGAAGATAGTGGAGAAGTGGGGGGGACTGATTGATCTTCCCCAAGGCTTGGTAAGAACCTCCTAATGTTTATACTAAAGTGGTTAACCATCTAAAGCCTTGGAGCTCTGCAGTAGCTTCTGAAGGTATTTTTGCATCCTCAATAGTTCCCAATGAGATAAGATGGTGTTTCTGACTAGAAACAGAGGCTCTGGTGAGCCAGACATTTCCCAGGTTTGTATTCCTTCAAATTCTGATTCTGTTGGCTTTAAACACGTTGTACACCTCTCCTAAAACATTCTAAGGCCAAGTAGAAAGTGTTCTTACATGTATGAAACACCGTGCACTTTACTGTGTTGAAGGTTCTGAGAAATTCTGCAGTCAAGAAAAATCCCTGCAGCTCGTTTTGTATAATTACCAGTTTCCTTTGCTAGTTTGGTCTCAGTTCTCTCTTTGCACGAGATGCTATTAGCCAATGGTCTTTCTCTACCCACAGGAAAGCTGAACTGTGTACACAGGACATCCTGATGTTTACCTTTTAGCGTATACCGGCCTGCTGTTTCTTTATCGCAACAGTAAACTACTCTGGTGGAAAAAAAAATGATATCCAGGCCCTCTCAGAAGTGATGGAGGCCACATTGATATCCAGGCCCTCTCAGAAGTGATGGAGGCCACATTCTCTCCTAACAGATTTTTTGCTTCTTGTACTGAAAGGACAAAGGAAAGATGGGTCTGTAAAGACAGCCCTTTCTTTATAGACTCTGATTCTGGTTTTGTTCCTCTATAAGCCTACAGGCTCTTTCCATTCTGTGGGTACAAGAGAATACAGCTGCCACTACACGAATGGCTTTCACATGTCGGAAAGAACTCACCATTAGGAAATAGCTTCATTGGTGCCCCTGTGGCTAGAGAGATTGTCATACCATGAAGTAGGTTTGCATACACTTGTCATCAGAGAGCATGGCATAATATAGTCATGCCATTTTGTACCTATAAAGTGGATGCCCATAATCATAGGATCAGCCATGGCCTCATAGGGTTTGAGAACTGCCAGGTCCACACTTAGCATTTAGAAGGGTGTTTGTTACAGAGCAGGTTCTGATGAACACTTGACTGCTAGTATAGCTGCGCTATCTCTCAGTATGTGGACAACATCTTGGTTTGCCTCATGGAGAGGGGTCTCTATGTAGTCTGGCCTCAGACTTGCTAGGTAGCTGAGGGTGGCCTTGAACTCTTGAACTTCCTGCCTCTGTCTCCCAAGTGGTGAGACTTCAGCTGTACACAAACATGTCCAAAAGCACCTTGATTCTGAACACTCTTATGCCCCAGTATTTTCTAATACATAGTAATAGATGCATATTGAAGATTTACAAATGAGTGAGTGAGGAAGATAGAGGGTCTTCTCAATCTGGAGAGCAAAGTGCATGTCTGAGTCAGGTTCCCACAGAACTGGCACCCAGGGATCTGCTGTCTACAGAGAAAGCCTTATGCTCCCTCCTCCCTCCCCTGTGTGTGCGTTAATGAGAAGCCAGCACCTAGCTGCTGTACATCACCAAGTGGAGCTCAGAAAGAGAGCGTGAGATGATTTCCTGGAAGGTGACAGTGTCGTCTGAAGGCTTTGGGCCTCGAGGTTCCAAGCCATGTGGATTTCTATTCCTGGCTACTACATAGTTGATCTGGGGCTACCCTAGCCATGGAGTTGCCAGCGAAGGGAATACCACAGGAAAGGTGCTACCTGTGGGACTGCTTTTAAAGAGAGAAACACCCATAGCTGGCAAAGGGAAAATAGAGCCCCTCAGCCACCATGACTTCTTGGCCCCTGAAGGCCCTACATTCGCCTTTCTGTGGATTGTTGGTACCATGGGACAGCCTGTGAACTTTTGGCCTTTCCAGTGTTGATTTTGCCCTCTCTTGAGGAAACATAACCAAGGCACTGGACCAAAGTAAGCAACCCAAACACTGGTCTGGGACATTTTTGCTGGGAAGTATGATGTTGGTCTGCATCAGGCTTTATTCTGCCTTTAGTAATCTAACCTCTGCTGAGGCAAGAGGCTGACTCTGCTCTATTCCATGGTGTTCATCCAAACACTTGGTTTATGCTCCAGAAAGAGCCAGCATCGGTGACTGTTAAACACTGCTGGTGGACTTAGCAGCCCAAGCTTCTGATCTAGCATCCAGGCTTCTGGTCTACGTGGAATAGGAGGTGACTCTACTCTTGAGAAAAGACTAACTGGTTGGAAAAGACTAACAAGGGAAGTGAGAGGCAAAGGCCTGAGCTACCAGGCAAGATCATAGCTTGGACCCTCCAGCCCAGAGTATCAGGAGGCTAGGAACATGCATGACTGAGGAGCAAGCCAGATCAGCCCTGATCTCTGGCAAGAAATGCAGCTGAAAGAGTTAGCTGTGGTTGGGCCAGGCTTACTACCTTCATTGGGCTGTCCTGTAAGAGTCTAGTAGGCAGGATGGGGATTGCTCTGTGATCTAGGGATCAGCCTGGGAACTCTCTTAGACTTGACCTGGCTTCTTCTTCTTTGTTCTGAAAGATTCATTTACCCAAACACCAAATGTTTGCCTCTTTATCTAGATGGCTTCTGTGGGGCATCAGAATTCTTGAGGGAATTCAGAATATGACCAGTCTTCCCCTCCTCTGACTTTCTCTTTCAGGAACAACACTTGGCATACATAGGACCATTTCCACCATAACAAGTCTCCAAGACTTAGCTTAGACATTGAGAGAACCAATTTGCTTGTCTCCTTGGTTGTCTCTCTGGGTCCAAGAGCCCATTTCATAGGGGTGAACACTGTGGCTATCTTCAGTGGCACTGCCCCAGGCCAGTTAATGATCAGCCACTAGCTTCCTGTGAGAGTGTCATTCATGTCTCTGACCCCACACTTCGCCTCAGTATTTAAACATGATGCTGGGTACATGGCTTCTACAGAAGACACTCACTCTTGACCAGGCATGACGTACAACTGGGAAGGAGGAAGATGTGTACAGTCCATGTTCCCTTGAGGGCTGGTGGTCAACCTGGGTTATTTATTCTAGTATTTGTCTCCCTTAGGAAGATTCAGGACTTCTCTATTGTTTAGGTGACATCGATTTAGATTTTTAGAGAACAAAGGAGCAGACAAATAATATAATCCAGTTCTTTACAGACAAGGAAGATGATGTCCACAGAGACACAGGATAGAGGTGGAGCTATAGGAGCTGATGGCCAACTAGACATGAGGTCGGCCCTGGAAACCAGTGATGTGCTTTCCTTTCTCCTGCAGTCCTAGAACACACACTGATTCCCAAGTGAAAACCTTCTGTCTACCATGGGCTCTGATGAAAGCGAAAGGTTTGTCCTGCAGTCTTTAACCCTGCCTCAACCATCTATCTCTCTTGCTGCGCAGGGTGCAACCTCTCTCTCCTCTCACTACAAGAATCACCCAGCTCCAGCCTGAACCCAGGAGAGTCACCCAACCTTGTAGCCCTTAGTCTGCTGAGATAAAATGATTGTGCAGTGGTTGTAGCAAGATGATATCCTTATTCATTTGACTTGGGTAGACCTCGTGGCTCTGTAAAAACAGGAAAAATACAATGGAGGAAGTTAGTAAAATATGAGCACTTAACAGGTCGTGGAGGCACACACCTTTAATCCCAGCACTTGGGAGGCCAAGGCAGGCAGGTCTCTGTGAGCTTTGAGTTAGCCTGGACTACATAATGAATTCAAGGCTAGCAAAGGCTACATAATGGGAGACCCTGTCTGGGGAAAAAGAGCATTTACGTGCACAACTGGGGTCTTTATTGCTTGAAATCACCCTGGGGAATCAGTCAGACAGCCTACTTTGATGTCAGTCCTAAGCCAAGGACTCCTGACAGCCTGTCAGCCCAGGCCTCCCTGACAGTCATCCCTGGCTTAGTTGTCACCTAAATAAGAAACAGAAGTCTCCTCCTACTGCTTCCCAGAGCTTTCCTGACGCTGGTAAAATGGTTGCTCTTTGCTAGAAAATCCACTGAGTTCTACCTTGGAAGAAATAATGAGCAATAAGCTGCTGGCTGTATTTTAAGCTACAGAGTGGAACCTCAGATGTAGAAGCTTTCTAAGTAGCATGTAAGTGAAATTATGTATTATTTATTCCCCTCGCATAAAACACACTCACACTCATAGGTACATGGAAATATTTGGACTGAATCTATAATTAACCACCAAAAAACGTATTGGAAGAAGAGAAGGTAGAGAGGCCCTTCCTAATGCTTTAGACATTTCCCAAAGTGACTTCTTGATAGTTCTGAATGACATTGTCTCAGCCCCGCCCAGCCACATATTGGTCAGACATAGAGAAGCGCAATGCCTCTGTGGTCACCCAGCAGAAGGCCCCTTATCATTCTCCCATCGTTCTCTCCCACAGTGACCTTTCTAACTTCATCCATGCCTTCCTAGAGAAAATTGATCTCATGGCTTTATAGTGACACCAGCAACTTTGTTTCCAAATCCTGCGGTCCAGTGTAATCGCCAAATACCTTAGAGCTTTCAATGACTTTCGATAGTATCAGGAAGTCAGACTCACCAACAGAGAATGAAATGTAACCACCATTAAATATCTTCAGATGCTGAAAACATCTCAATTTCTGAGAATCCATCTCAGAAACTCTCAGCACAGTGGCACTGTTGAACACATAGGGTTGTGCATTTGAACACCTGCATCTAATCCCACTCCTTACTGCTGGGGATCTAGGATAATTTATTTATTGGCTCCTTAGTTACCACTATAATAAGGAAGTAATAATAGGACCTAATTAATAAAATTCTACTCAAAAGTAAATGGCTTGCTATGTACAACATGTTTAGCACATAGTATGCATTGAGAGCTATTCACTGTCATCATGATTTTATTTTAGGCCAGTCTTTCTCATAGACATTCCCACCAGTACAATGAATGGAGCATAAAGAATACAAGTCAAAGAACTGGAAAATGATGGCATGGCTTGATTTCTACAGGTATTCAGAAACATTTGTTAAGCACCTAGTAGGGGGGGAAAAAGCACCTAGTAGGGTTCACAGCTGCATTCTGGGATGAAAAAGACATGTACCTCAATGAGCTCTTCCTGTTTGCAGGACAAAGAGGCCCTTCGTGTAAGATAACCAGTGTGCAGAGTGTTACACACAGTTATACATAGATGCCCCACCCCAGAGGAGGAACCATGCATCCTGGGCCCCTCGACCCCACCCCCTGCTCCAACCGAAGCACAACCATCTCCCTGGAAATCAGTCTGTTTAAATTTAACTCGAGGGGGAGAAACACAGCCGTTCCATTTCCAAACTGAAATTCTCCCCCATGTGTTTTTGGGAAGCACAGATGCCTTGGCGTTCTCCCTCTAACAATAACAGAGATTGTTCGCAATTATGAATGGTCTTGGTTGACTTCAGCTCCAACAAAAACCATGAATCATTTCATAACTTCTGAAATTGAAAAGAAATAACAACACTCTGGCTCTGAGGGACGGGGCGGGGCACACAGGGAAACAAAGTCATCCAAGTTAAAATGCTCATCGTCGTTGTTGTTGTTGTTGTTGTTGTTTATTGAGATGTTACACATTGTCAATCCAGCTGGCAATGAAAAAACAAACAACAACATAACAAAATAAAAATAAAAAAATAAAAAATAAAAACAAGTTAGTGTCTCTGCACCCTGTGCACTACTTGTACAGTCTCCTCTGTGGAATTTGTGACTGACCACAGTACAACCTTCCCTCCCCATCTCTCTGAGCTTTGGGCCAGAAATATTTCACTTGTGGTCCTATATTTTATGGAAATAAGAGCAAAAGGAGGTACATAGATGAGGTATGTAACAGACATGCCGTCTCTGTCACAGACCCTGTCACAGGTACTCACATGCACACCCTTTTCTAAGACCGCTTTTCCAGCAGACTGTTATGCCATCCTGATACCAGGTCACAAAATGAAGTTTTCAAACGATGTGACTCAGAGAGTCGACAGTCTGTGAGGCGCCAACAGGGCCTGGAGCTTTAGCACGACTGAAGTATGGGTCTGGAGCTTATTTCTTTCCTCTTGTTCTAGAAAAGTGTATCCTTTCTTGAAGGCCACAGTATGGCACATGCCAGAGGCCCAGATGGCTACTAGCCCTGCAAACTGAGACCAGAATGAGGCACAGAAAGGCAAGCGTGACAAGGGCTACAGTCTTGGAGGCTTGCTTTCCCATCCCATGAGACCTTCTTTCATGAGTCACACCGGTATAGGTACAGAGGATGGCCAAAAGGATCTTCCTGTGGAGACAGGCACAGTAGTCTCCTCCAAATCATTTTCTATGCCTGGTCTGCTTCTGAAGGACACAGGACAACCAGCGTCTGAAGACACCATAGCAGGGCCTCCTTACATCCAGTTTTCATTATACAACTAATATTTATTTAGCATAGATAACAGCTACACAGACTTTACAATGAAAAGGAATAAATATAACCTGTGTTTAAATATAACCCACTGTTATTGTCCAATGCCTACGATAATCGGAAAGAGGAAAGGTTTGTTTAGGTTTTGGAGATTGTGGTCTCCTGGCAGCATGTTGGCTTTGGGGCCAGTACTCAGGTAGTGCATCATGGCTGGAGTATGGGGTAGAAGAAGCCTGCTTACTCTGTGGACAGGAACAAAAGGAAAAAGGAAATGGTCTGGAGCCCCACTGTCCCTTTAAGGCCCCTCAATGACCAATCCTCTCATTTGTATCCCCCTTTCAAAGGCTAGATCACCTCCCAGGAGTTCCATAAGCTGGGCTTTTCAGAGATACCCCAGTATGTGGCCTCTATACTCAAAGAAAGCCATAACTAGCTGTGAAATATGTATTTCTAGACTCCTTTTATTATATATGTACATTTTTAAACAAAAGATATTATCATACCAAATATATAATTTTGTTGCTTGTTCCTAGAATCAGTATACATTCTGAACATCTCCCCCACAGCAACACATATAATTGCATGCTACTTGGTAGGCCCTTTGGACATGTGTGAAGGATTTTGGAAGGCCTTACCTGTGTTTCTTTCTCTGCCTTGAGAGACAGAGACAGTAGGAAACATTAATGATCCTTGCTACTCAGGCTCACATTTAGACACTGCCAAGTTTCAATCTCAGATAGTCAGCCTCAGACCTTTCCAACTTGAACTAATTGGAATCTACTAAGTCCATCAACCCAGAGACACTGCCAGAGTCAATGCCAGCTCTGTAAAATGCACATTGACACTGGAAACCATGGGAAATAGACTTGATGCCATTCAAGCATTGAGCTGGTCGTCTCAATAGAGAAGAGGGTCATAATCTAACAGAACTCCTTTGGATGACTGGACATTTAGCTGCCATAGTTGGGTGTGATGGTATATACCTGTAATCTGGCACTCAAGAAGGCTGCAGCAAGAACGTTGTGAGTTAAGGCTAGCCTAGGCTACAACAATCTATTCTAGCCTAGGCTACACAACAAGATCCCATCTCAGAAAAAGTGAAACAGAAAGGAAGTGCCCAAGTTAGTGTTTCCCTCATTGTCCTTGGATTCTGGCAATGGCTAAAATCCCTGCAAGGAAAGAGGTGGTCTGAAGGATGCAGGGGACAGGCCCTGTCCCCACAGTTGGGCTCAGGGAGAGGCCTGCCCCAGGCACTGACACATGGGAACGTTTGTTCCCTTTCAGAGCCCATCCCCTGGAGGAGCTGCGGTGTCACATTCCTTGGAGTTTAAGGAAAATCCTTTCAGAGATGAGTGCTAGAGATAATGGCTGGATGTTTATTATTCTCTGTCTCAAGTAGATCGGCAGATGTGGTAACCACTGTACGTAACCCAGATTCTGGAACATTGCAAATGTCACTGTTAATTACTGCTGGAGGCTTTAGCCAGGGCTCACTTTCCTAATCCTCAATGGCATTGCCATTTATCCATCAGAAGATAAATGGTGTAAAAGGCTCTGGGGGGGATCCCTAGACCTTCTGAGTGCCCTCGTGAGGCTTTTTGGGGTACAGATGTCCCAGGTTTAAGGACACTATTGAATGTTTACTTACAAAGAAAAGAAGCACAGTCTCTAGCCCCTTGCTGTGCCCTCAGTGGCTTGTTTACCGTTCGGAAAGTCCTCTTAGGGGTAGTGGCACATTGCTGAAGTCCTAGCAGTTGCAAGGCTGAGGTAAGATCTTAGATTTGAGGCCAGCCTGGTCTATACTTGGCAATGCACTTGAGGTAATGCACTGCATATCTTAGAGAATTGGGCAGCAGCTCTGGTGATGCCCCATGGCACAGGAGGGATCAGTGGTGGATCTCATCAGCTGTCCTTGAGCCGTGCAAAATAGAATCTTAGGTCCAAAGGATGCTTATAGGTCAGGCTTCTGAGTCATAGGATCCACTCACGCTTGCCCTGCAGCTGTGAGCAGGAAGAGTGAGTGCTCTGGGGAGTGGAAACAGAAGGCTTCATACCCGTGTTCTGCATTAAGGGCGGAGCCTTGCAGCCCTGATGAAATTTTACATAGTTTACTAAAAATGCTTCTATCAAGTGCAGGAAAACAGTACCTCTCAGTAGCCCCCAGGGAAGTGGCTCTCACTATTGTCAGCTCAAGGGATGCAGGGCTCCCGATCTTTAAGAGGCAGACTAGAGTGAACTCCATCCCCTGGCCGGTCAGGGTTATCATGTGCATGGAGCCACTCTGCTGCCTCTGGGTATCCAAGTCAATTTAGCAACTGGGCAGGCATTAGGTTCCTACTAAGGATGCTTCCTACTAAGGGAGGCATTAGGAATGGGGTATTAGTTTTCAACCACTTCCCTAAAATAACTTGAATTTTGTCCAGTTAGCCCACCATAGCTCTATCTGACAGCCTTACTGGGTGGTGAGCCCAATATATATTGTAGTCTGTGTGTGTGTGTGTGTGTGTGTGTGTGTGTGTGTGTGTGTGTGTGTGTTATACTATATATATGTGTGTGTGTATGTATGTATATATTTATTACTGTATATGTGATATATATATATTGTACTGTGTATATATATTGTACTGTGTCATTTGGGTGGCATTTTCTTTCGTTGTCTTGAGTTGTTTTGAATCTCTTATTTTCTGTTCACTTTGCCAATTCCTCCAAGGAATCCCTACAGAGAACTCTGCAAGCTGTGACTCTGTCCTGGTATAGTTGGGTGATCTCCTGGTTCTGGGAACTCATGGTCGGGCCTAAAAGTGTGGCGAGCTGTGAAGCAGGCCAGTGTGTTCTGGCCAGGGTCATCCCTCTGAGTGGGTATGTGGAAGATAATCAGGACACTGTAGTGGGGCAATGGCTCAGTTTATCTCAGGTAAGGAATTCTACTCCTGGATAGGACAGAAAGGCAAAGTAGGTGGGAGCCAAGAGGCGACAGGTGTCTCCAGAAGAATGTCTCCCAAGAGGTGACAGTAGCATCCCCAGGTGTCTTTAGGGCTCCATATTCTGTGTTGAGGACCTGTGTGTGCTTGACAGGGCAGGCTTTGCTCAATGCTCTGTGGAGTGGGGACAGACTGAGAACCAAGTAGTCCTGCTGATGTGGCCCAAGAAAGCCATACTGGACTCTGTTACCTTACGCTAATCTGCTCCCATGAGGTGCTACTCACGGTGGGCAACGGTGCTGAGAGCCTGCATTATAACTGCCCATCACTGTCCACAGAAATGAGCTGCAGGGCAAAGGGGTGATGACCACCGTCCTCCTCCTTCCACTTTGGATCTTTTCCCTCCCTCCTCTCCTTTCTCTTACATTCACATGCATTTATTTTTTTCTTTGAGGCAGGAGCTTGTTAGTCCAGGCTGGCCTCAGACTTGAAACTCTCCCTCTCCAGGCTCCTAAAGTCTCAGTGCCATTGTGCCTGGCTCGGCCTAACTTCTCCAGGCTTTTCCCAGCCTTGAGCACCCTCCGCCAGTCCTTCAGAGCAGGGTGAGGAGTGTCTCCATCCAGCATCAGCCTGTGGGTGCTTCCGTAAATCTCGCCAGTCTTTATAATAAAGCCTCCTGTCTGGCTTTGGTTTCCATTGTATTTGCTTTCATCATTCACTACTATTTAAAGTATGAGGTGGTGATTTTCCACTTAAGATAGAGATATAAATTTTCCCCTTAAAATAAGGAGATATTTTTGTTTCCAGCATGTATAATGAAGTCAAAGTACTACTAAGCAAGAGTTTGAGAGCTGGCGTTTGAAAGATGCTGAACCAGGCCTGCTCCTCTCCTTACCCTGCAGGCTTCTGTCCTTGCCAAGACTGCTGAGAAGGTGTTTGACTGAGTGTGTGATTGAGTCCAGGCCTATGGGAGCTGTACACGGGCAGAGAGGGACACTGTCTGCTGGCTGAGAGAGAGAGAGAGAGCCTGGAAAAGCCTCAGTGAGAGCCTGTGCTTAGAGAATGGAGATGCTGTGGGCATGGACGTTGCTTGTATCATGACCTAGACGCAGGCTGTATTCCTCCCTGACCACTGTCTATGTTAGGGGGCACTGACTGGGCCAGCCCCTCGGCCCTTTCCCTTCAGTGTAGGACAGGACCCGGGCACAGCAACCATAGCAAAAGCACTGATACAAAGCACCTCCTTACCTCTTAAGACTGGAACACAACTGGGCAGTCTCCTTTGCTTCCTATACTCTTTTTTTAAAAATATTTTTTATTACGTATTTTCCTCAATTACATTTCCGATGCTATCCCAAAAGAACCCCATATCCTCCCCCCATTTCCCTACCCACCCATTCCTATTTTTTTGACCCTGGCGTTCCCCTGTACTGGGGCATATAAAGTTTGTGTGTCCAATGGGCCTCTCTTTCCAGTGATGGCCGACTAGGCCATCTTTTGATACATATGCAGCTAGAGTCCAGAACTCCGGGGTACTGGTTAGTTCATAATGTTGTTCCACCTATAGGGTTGCAGATCCCTTTAGCTCCTTGGGTACTTTCTCTAGCTCCTCCATTGGGAGCCCTGTGATCCATCCAATAGCTGACTGTGAGAATCCACTTCGAGGCTATGGTAATAGTGGCAGTAAGAAGACCTGCAGGAGGCCATTGGTTGCTCAGGCCTGTAATTCTATCATTCAGAAAGCTGAGGCAGGATTATTCCATGTTCAAGTCCAGCATAGGCTACATATCATTATGTATTCCAAGACAGCTTGAGACCCTGTCTAGGGGGAAAAAATAGAGAATAAAAAAGATATGGGGGCACAAATGGTTTTAAAATTAATTATGAACCCCATGTCAGAATTCCTGATGCCCTCTTTATAGTTAGAATTTGACAAGCTGATTTTGAAATTCATTTGGAATCTTAAAGGACCCAGGATAGCCAACATACTAGAAAAGTCAGACTCAAAGCTTGACAATTCAAAACTCACCAAAAAGCTGCAATGACCAAGACCACATGGCCACCATGTGGTCACCACATGGCCACCACATGGTCACCACATGACCACCACATGGTACTGTCTTGAAGGTGGGTAGAGCAGTGGTAGTAATGTGAGACTCCAGAAATAAACCCACAGGCCTATGGCCAAGGTGATCATACCGTGAAGAAAATGTCACTTATTCACAAATGTATTTGAAACAACTGGATAACCAGAGATATCTGAGTGTAATTGGGGTATCCCATCCTATACAAAAATTACCTCAAGACCTAAACAAAAGCACAAAGCTACAAAACACAGGGTAAGTGTGATAATGGAAGAGAACAGAGAAAACCGGATAAACCCAACTTCATCAAGATCTAAAGTGCTTGTGCTGTGAGGACATACAAAGTCACCCAGAGAGTGGGAATACATCTTTAGAATTGAGTTATCTGATCTACTGTTCGAACATAGAATATATTGGGAAGATGTGGAGAGACCAGAACCTTCATCACTTGTAGGGATATAAGACGATAAAGGCTGGCAGTTCTTTAGATGACTAGTCATACAGTTACATTACAAGCCAGAAATTCCCTTCCAAGTATATACCCAAGAAAAAAAGGAAGAATAGAGGTCCACATAATCCTGTACAAAACTATTAATGGAAACATCACTCATAATAGTCAAATAGTGGAAACCATCCAAATGGACCAAAGCAGACCAAGGAAAGATGAGGATCGTGTTCTGGTGGCATGTTATCCAACACAGAAACAAAGTGACAGAAGACCTCCCTATGTGCACTAGTGTGCTCACACGAAGTCCCAAACATGGACAGCCACAGAAACAGACACTAGAAACTAGTACTAGGGATCGGCGGCACATGGGAAGGGGGTGTGAGAGAGAGAAGGGCCACTGGGTTTCTTCTGAAGGAGATGGGTGTTCCAGAATTGACTATGATGGTGGTTGCACATGTCTGAATGCCGAAAACCAGCTAATTACATACTTTAAATAGGCAAATTGTATGGTATGTGTGAGTTATATTTCAAGCCCTAAAAAAACAAGAGTGTCATAGCTTTCAACTTTTTAAATATTAACCCATATTATCATCACAATTCACCCTATAATATGAATATTCCCACTTTGCTTCTGAGAAAATTAAGGCTGAGTGACCCAAGGGAGTATTCGTGTGTGTGTGTGTGTGGAGAGAAAGAGAGAGGGAGGGAGAGAGAGAGAGAGAGAGAGGGAGAGGGAGAGGGAGAGAGAGAGAGAGAGAGAGAGAGAGAGAGAGAGAGAGAGAGAGAGAATTTTCCTCACTAACACATAGGCACAGTGAAACACAGAACTCCATCTCTGACTGTAGATACAGCTGGACCCAGCAAAGGCAGGATAGCAGTCTGTCTCCAGACTTTACTCTGAGCACCCACCTCCTGTGCTATGCTGCATGTAAAGATGGGGTCCCTGCAACAATGGAGCTTGAGTCCCCTCAGTTTTGTGTGGGGAAGGAAAGGAAGTGGTGGAACATCATCTATGAGACTCTCTAAACTAGTTTCATCCAAATCAGGCTCCCATTCCTGGCCCTCGGTGCCTTTACCTCGGAACTGTCTCTCAGGCTAGGTGTAAGAGACCCTGTCCTTTAGGCCTGGGAAGTAATGAGGCTGCAGACAGTGCTTAGCAGTAAGAAAATGAAACTTCTGACTGGGATCCTATCTGCGATCAGGCCCTGCTGCCTAACAAGACCATAGGGCATCTTTGCTGCGGCTGGAATTACATCTGCCCAGAGCAGTAACCACGGTTACTGCAAGCTGATGAGAAGCCCCGATTAGCAGTTGTGCCTCTGGCTCTGTTTAAACAGGGTTAGAAATCAGATCCCATGTTTGTGAAAAGCACTGTGTGGTAGAACAATCTCTAATACCCTGTTTGCTGGGGTTGTGGAGTGGAGAAATCCACTTTCAGGTCTGGGAGCCAGCACCATTTTGACATATTTTCTAAGATCATCTGACCCCATGGGACAGACCCGCTCTAGGACTCTGGCTTCTTAGGATCACCCAGGTCTGGCTAAGGAGATGATGTCTCAGCACATAGGTGTTTTCTGTGGCAGGCTGTAGCCGTGTGGGCAGGAGGCAGTGCAGCGGTCACCGACGCCAAGCTCTGGGAAAGACACATGGGGCCACAATGTTCAGGGCAACTTCTGTCCTTTTTCCACAGACTGGGCCTGGTCCCATTATTAGCTAGAGCTTCAGTCATACCTGGAGAACTGGAAAGTAAGCCAACTTGGGAACAAGAGGGGACACTCCACTAGTCCTCCACCTCACCTGCCTCAGGTCCACACCCACCACCACCACCACCACCACCACCACCACACACATACACACACACACTGCTTGTTTCCACCAGCATTGAAACATACATGTTATTCTAACATGGCTTCAGGTTAATGCAGTAGTGCCTTGTAGATGGGGCTACACAGAAGACTAAGGGCATCTGAGCAAAGAAAAGGCCCATGTATTTTTTTTTCTTTATCAGAGCTTTGGTTTGTCTCGTAGATGCCTCTAGCCACAGCAAACACACGGGGTGTGAGCTGTTTTACTCAGTCAGGACAGAGTTATCCACTAAGATCCCTGAGTGAGAGCAGTTTAGATTCTGTGCACCTACGAGATTCTATTTGTATGAAATTGTCCTATAGTGTTCCTTTGGTTCAATCCAATGAAGTATTGCTCACTCGGCCCTGACCATTTAGAAGGTGATGTACCGTCAAGCACTCAGGAAATGTTCATCACCAAATCATCCTCTAACTCACAAACATAGCAGGGATGGCCCTGCAGGTGCTACGAGTACGAGGGCAAATAATGCAGACGTAGCCCAGACCCCAAAGGAATGGCAAGTGGACCTAGGAAAGTGGGTGGTTTGTACCACAGGGGCCCCAGGAGGGTTCACTCAAATGCAAGAAATGCTTGGGCCAAAAGGAGGCAGGATACCTGTATATAAAGACACCCAAGGGAAGTTGTGTGGACAAGTGTCATTTAAGCTGGCCTCTGAGGACTCAGTAAGATTTAGGAACTGTCATTTTATGCCAAAGTACAGCCCACTGAGAACAAAAACAGAGCAATTAAGACAGCCTCCATTCTAAGTCGCTAGGTCAGGCTTATACTAAACCCATGGTAATTGTGGGAAGTTCTAGGAAAGATGCCGCTGGTGAAAGAAGGGATTGATGGGCACTTCAGGCTGCACGTGCAAACTAAGGAGCTCCAGGATTCAAACTCAGATGTGTTATGAACTATTCCTACAACGTTTGCCCTGATTCCTCCATGCTAAGGACACTGCAGTGCATGTAAGTGAACGAGGGAGGGAATCGGCTCTCCTCTTTCCTCGAAGCCTATTCGTTGCTATCGCTACTGCAGGGCATACACCTGTCTGATCCCCAGTGGGAAAACATGGCTGACTGCAGTGCCCTCTTTGACACAATGTCAGAGATGTGATAACATCCACACCTTGTCTTTCATCCAACTGCTTGCATACAGAGTTTGCAAGACTCGGCCCCCTGAAGCAGCTGGTAAGCTTCCTCCAAAGATCTTGTTACAGGCAGCCCATGCCTGTATCCGCCAGCTGTAATCACAGAGACTTCAGTGTGGAAACCCTCTTCTCAGGCATGCCTGTGTTCATAGTGGCATGCCCAGGTGACAATCTGCAGCATCACAGCTCGGCACCGACACAAGGATCCTGTTACAGACACCCCGGTCCCTGATATCGATGCTGTGCTGTGGCTGCTATTGGATGCTGGGCCATGGCTGCTATTGGATGCTGGGTGATCAAGTTCAGGATCTCGAGGCTAAGTGCTGCTCAAGCAACTCCCCAGCTGGGAGTGAAGAAGATGCTGGCGACCCAAAGTGCCTTCCCCTTGGGTTCCCTTACAGAAAAGCTTGGCACTGCTCCCCGCCCGCCCCCCCCCCCGCCAGCGCCTGCCAAAGGACCTTGTTCTCATGCTTCTTTCTGCATTCCCCACCCCGCACCCCCAACCTTTCCCTCCTGAAGCCACTCCTCTCGTTCTCTTCCAAAAGAGTTTTTTCAAAGTGCAAAATTTGTCTATTTGACCACTCAATGAACTAATCAAGTAGGACTTTTCACCCTGTAACATTTTATCCACGTGAAAGCATATATCAGTATATGGTCCAAATAGTCAGGTGCCCACTTAGCTAAGCTGAGCCCTCTATGTGGCCTTCCTGGATGAGCTAGCCTCTAGTTGACCATGCTTTCTCCTCTTTGCTCAGTTTCCTTCTGTTCTGGAACAGTCTTGACCGAGCTCAGCGCTCCTTGGCATTTCCATTCCCACGTCTCCTCAGCATGGCCCACGATCACACGGGCTGGGGATGACCCCCCGGGGAAACTGTCATCTGTACCCTGCTGTCTCCCTGCCTTGGGGCACATGGTTTCCTTCACCTAGAATAACCCCACCCACATGCCCCACATCTCTAGCTGTCACGCCCACCTTTCCCACTCTGGCCGCAAAGTGTCATGGCTTTCCTGGAGTCGTACTTGACCTTTCTCCAGTCAGTTTCGCTTTCACCTCCCCTAGACTTGTTTAAATCTGGGTGGGTTTTCTTTTCTCCTGTAGCATAGCTCACATTTTGCTACCTTTTCTTAGGATTAGTGTTTTTTCAGATTGTCTCTCCCATACTGGATAATTAGCTGCCCAGCCCAGCCTTTTAATTGTATAGTTCAGAGGAGCTCAACAATCACACACAACAGACGTTCCATATGCTCTAAGCTTAGGGTGTGTTGTATAGTCTTCCTAACCCCCAGTTCACATCTTCTCTGGGATCCTTCAAAGATGGCCTCCCATCTGTCTCGCCAGCTAGCTAGCAGCTCCTGTGATACTTGAATGTGGTTGATACTTGACAGATACTGACCAAATGTATAAACATCTATAAGCAGCCTGTGCAAGGCAGAGAACTAGAATCAGTTCTAAGATACAAGGTTGTTAATGTATATCAGTGCTCTATATGCCTCAGTACAGGGGAACACCAGGGCCAAGAAGTGGGAGTGGGTGGGTGGGGGAGTGGGTGGGGGAGCGTGTGGGGGACTTTTGGGATAGCATTGGAAATGTAAATGAAATAAATACCTAATAAAAAATAAATAAATGTGTTTAAAAAATGAAAAAAAATCCCTATAGAGTAGTTATAAACTAGATATATAAAGGTGAGGGAATAGTGGTATTGACTGTGCATTTTTACACAGACAAACCCTCACTTTCATTTACATAAGGTCATTTACATAAAGGTACAAAGTATCTCCATGGGCCTCCTCACAGGTACAGGAGTCTGAGGGAGAATTTGACTTGCCTGATCTCAGTTGCTGGTGCCTTTCATAACACGAACCACTTTGCTTTAGATAACACTAACAAAAACGTGCACAATCCTCTAAAACAGTAAAGCCTATTTTATATCTCTTCCTCGTGCTAAGCATACAATACATTTAGGGTACTTAATATGCAGAAACCCCCACCATAGCTGTCATTTCTAGTTTTCTGGGTGCCCTTCTGATCCTTGTCAATGTGTGTCAAAAGAAACTTCCACTTCCACAAGAAGTAAAAGTGAGGTGCCGATCTTACCCAGTCGTGTGTGTCGGACTTGATAGGCAGGCTCGTGAGCAGCTACTGTGTGCAGGAGTGCACTGCTTTCCAGATGCCTGCTCCAGCAAAGAGGTAGGGTTGCTGTGAAGATGACAGTGGCTGAGCTCTGCCATGTGGCATAGGGAAGCAAGCCGTAAACACATAAGACACTACCATACGAGAGATGGACTGTCAGGGAAGTTCCCATGGTGTAACGAGGGTTGACGGGCTGTGGTTTGCTGAGAATGATCAGAGATAAAATCTCTGCAGTAACAGAGCGTCTCTGGGGCAAGCAGAGAGATGAAGGGAGTTCTCTGAGAAGAGGAAATAGCAAAGGCAAAGGCCCTGAGATGGGAGTGGCTTGGAGGTGTTTAAAAACCAGGTGCTAAGCCAGCGAGGAAGTGCACCCAGAGGCAGGCAGAGCCCTGCGAGTTCCAGGTCAGCTACAGCTATATATTGAAACCCTATCTCAAAATAATAATATAACCTGACATGCTGGGGTTGCTGGCACACACGCAGCCATAATCTCTGCTACCTGCAAGCCTGAAGCAGGAGGATTACAAGTTTCAGGCCATCCTGAGGAAGATAGAAGTACCCCCATCTAAAAATCTCAAGACATCATAGAGGAGGAAAAGAAGGGGCAGAAGGGAGGAGGAAGGAGGGAGGAGGGGAGGAGGGAAGAAAAGAGAGAGATCTTGTGGCTAATGTACAGTAGGGGTGGGGCTGGGAAATAGTAAGTGGGGAGTGGGAAACAGGAGTTGGGCCATATTTGAGACAGTGGAAAAGATTTGAGTTTTTATTCTGAGTGTGGTGGGAGCCTCTGGGAATTTGATCTCCCACAGGTCCAGGGATGGAAGTAAAAGCAGATAGATCACTAGGGGACTGGCAAAACAAACTCGGAACAGGCCTTGGGGACCCAGAACTAAGAAGGAGAATCAGGGAGGCAACAGAGCAGTCAGGCTCTGAGTGTGTTTTGAAGGTAAAACAAGATTTCCTTTCATATTCAATGTGGGTGTGAGAGAAGTCAAGGGTGAGTGGAAGGTTAAGGGCTAAGGAGCTGATAAAATGGAGAGGACGCTCACTGAGATGTGGTGGGAGGTGAGAACTTAGCAAAGTGGGGAGCTTGTTTGGACTCTGCAAGCTGTGTGTCCCGCAAGTTCATCCTAGACTGCCACAGTGCTCTTTACCAAGACGTCCAAAGGTGGCCTCACCACCTCCAGCCTGAGCTTCAGAAGTCTGCTCATAGAGCAGTAGGAGCTTGGCTGTCACAGGCAGGAAGTGTACTGAGTGTGGGTTGGACAGGGCTATGGTAAGAGGGTTAGCCCCTGTACCAGCACAGCCAGGGAGAGGGAAGAAGGCACAAGCCAGAACTAAGCTTTCCTATCAAGATGCTCCCTATTGCATAGAGTAGAAAACCCAACTCAAAATGGCTCAGATAAACTGTACAGGGAACTACAACTCACATATCAGAAAATATGAAAATTCAGCAGTCCTGAAGCTGCCCAGTGAATCTTGTCAGTGACCTACATCTTCAGCTTGCCACCCTCAACGTTAGCTCTTCACACTAACAACATCCAAGCCCATGAAAGCCCAGGGCCACGAGAGGACCTGTAATGGTTTGTATATGCTTGGCCCAGGGAGTGGCACTATCAGGAGGTGTGGCTATGTTGGAGTAGGTGTGTCACTGTGGGCATGGACTTAAAACCCTCACCCTAGCTGTCTGGGAGTCAGTATTCTGCTAGCAGCTTTCAGATGAAACTCTAGAACTTCAGCTCCTCCTGCACCATACCTACCTGGATGCTGCCGTGCTCCCACCTTGATGATAATGGACTGAACCTCTGAAGCTGTAAGCCAGCCCCAGTTAAATGTTGTCCTCTATAAGACTTGCCTTGGCCGTGGTGTCTGTTCACAGCAGTAAAACTCTAACTAAGAAAGGACCTAACCTGTCTTGATTCAGACAAGATACAGTTTACCATTATACCTCATTATACAAACTTGGGTCCAATGTCTCCTCCTAAGCCATTATTGGTTAAGACAATGCAGTTACATGCTGAATTCAGACCAATCAGGAGGACATTATTGATACCAGATCACAAGGAGGACTTGACCAGCAAAGAAGAAAAGAAACATAGTAGATGACTTGGCCACCAACAGTGTCTGCCCCCATCTTGAGGAGTGAAAAGGAGCTACCCTGAGAAGAAGGATGTAGGTGTTGTAGGAAGGGCGGATAGCTCGAGCGGATACACCTAAGCATGGAAGACATAGGAACCTGGGGGCTGATGAGTTGGCCACACTGTGGCAGCAAATGGAAGCCTTAAGATGGAACCGTGACCTCATACCTTGCTAGTGACGTTGGATGATTGAAGGGCTTCTAGGTCAGCCCAACTCCAGAAAGGAATTTGTAAAGAACTTGTGGCTTGGCAGGTTAGAATAGAAATAACGCTTGTGGGGAGAATGGGATGTCGTCATTGTAGCTCTGTGTGGCTGATGCCAGATGCAGTGGGCTGACTCTGGGTAAAAAGCGAAGCAAGGCAGAGCTTTGCTTTGGAAAAACTAGCCAAAAACTGATACCGATTGTCGGTCATGCCTGTTTTCATTCAGATCCTGTATTAGACCCTTTGAGTTGCAAATGACAGGAACTCTGCCCACATTGGCTTAGATAAAGAAACTTAGCACAGGTCACCTAACAACCTTGTCCCGAGAGCACCCATCCGAATCTGCCATCTCCTCCCTTCACTCTGCTTTCCTCCTTGTAAACCTCACACTTGGACAGCTCAGTCCCCAGGACCATGAAACGACAGCGTCAGCCTCAAGTCCCCAGTGTGGATCTCCTTGCTGCACTTGTCAGCATACATCTTCTTTCTGCTTTCAGAGTCACTTACTGTCCATACCCATCTGGGCGGCAACCATATGTGATGGTTTAGGTCTCACCCTAGTGGCGTAACCAAGAGTTAGGGAAGAGTGATCTCCAAACACCTGGAGCTGGCAAATAAGCTCCAAATAGCCAGGCCAAGATACTACCCCAGAGTAAGACATACCTCAGATTCTGTTTCACTGTCCCTTTAATATGTGTTACAGGCTACAGTGGCTAGCATAGACATCTCTCCAACCCTCGTAGTATCCCTGGAAAAGAAAGAGTAGGAATCGTCTTTTGTTACATAAAGAAACTGAGGGTCATCTGGATAGAACTTGGCAAGTCTATCTTATGACTCCTAAATCCAGAGTTCCTGTCCACTGCACCCATGGCTAACTGTGAGACCCCAGACTATTTGAAAGAAGTCCGTAAACAGCACAAATGAAGTCAAGCTGGAGTCATCCTGGGAGCTGCCATCGTTAGAAGCCTTGCGATTTGTAGATGGTAACATAAAGAGCATCATTAAGCTCAAGAGCATGTTTTAATAACAGTTAATTAACTTTTACAAGACAGTCAGCAAATATTTTCCCTTCTCGCTGAGATGGGTTCTAAGAAGAAGGTTTATTGTACAGAGCCCCAGGTGGTCATGTACAGGCAGGATTTCCCCCACAGCCTCCCTTAGGAAGAAGAGTTTGCCTGCAGAGAATCTGTTCTCAGTCCCCAGCCTTACCTTGTCTGCCCACCTTGCTGGTTCTCAGACTATTGTTGGCTAGTGGTCTTGCCTGTTAGGTGTCGGAAATCAGTCTGCTCTGAAGACACAACTATTTAGCCTCTCCATGTAAGAACCAACCTAGTACCAAGACAACCCCTCCACCCTTGCTTCCATCAGCCTTTCTTTCTCAGCCTCCTGAGCTCCACCTCT
This sequence comes from Mus musculus, assembly GCF_000001635.26. Lineage (NCBI taxonomy): Eukaryota > Metazoa > Chordata > Mammalia > Rodentia > Muridae > Mus > Mus musculus. The sequence goes on from NC_000074.6 coordinate 93,867,803, forward strand.
ACCTCAGCCAGGCTGCCATCGTCTTGAATGAGCAGGTGACTCCAGACCATCCCTGCTAGATTTCCAGGTGTTGTTTCTAAGAACATTTTCTGGGGCTTGAACAAAACAAGAAGCTTCCAGCAACTGTTTCCAACCCCTGGAAGGCTTGTATAAACAACAGGCTTGGTCCTTTCAGAAAAGGGAATAGTAGGAAAAGAGATAAAAAGTCTAAGAAACCATCCCCTGCCCTCATAATAGGTCCCCTCGGAGGACACTGGAAGGAATTCTACTTCCTGTCAGTTGATGGAATCAGACCGTGTGCTTAGGATTTGTTGAGAACATGTCTGCAGGTATGAGGTGCATTGTCTGTGCCATGCTATGTCCTTCATGGTCATTAGTCTTGGTGGTAGAGCACTTAGCACAGGGTGGGATAGCCTCTGCAAGCAGGATCTTCTAACTCCAGTCCTTGATGCTGACCCCCAGATGCCAGGCTGGGCAAGACTTTTTTCAGACAGGACAATGGAATTCAGTAAATGAATTGCTAGCCAGCTTCCAGAGGGACCAGAACCATCCATATAATCCAGCTGAGAGCTATACATCATCTGTGCCCCAGTTAGAGAACTTCCCAGCCGAACAGCTCTTCCTTCTTGTACCTATGTGGACTTGTGAGCAAAGCAACCTCTGTCAGCCTCCACTATCCTATGTAGCACAGCCTAGCTTAGGTTGCTTTGAGGATGAAAGATGTCACACATCACCCACTGATCATGACATCCTGCACCATAATTCCTTGCTGTGGTCACAGGTTGTGTACCTCCTCCATCCCATGGCATCTTGGGGATATTTCTTTGGGTGCCAGCCCTTCATGAGCCTTGCCAAGTTGTCAGACCTGGGGCAGATCACCCACAGACTTCTCAGAAAGACCCGAGCAGATTCACAGATGCCCTGAACCTATTTCTTCCTGACTGGGCGCTCAGAGGGTAGAGACACCCTACTGCTTTGGTGAGTACCAGTCTTCCTGCTCATTGGGGTCTTTCTTATAAGTGGAATCTAGATCACCCTGGAGAGTCACTGCTCTGGAGCCAGATCTCAGGCTAAGGGGATACTCAGAGCTGGCGCTTGCCTGCTGCCAACAGTTTTTTTCAGGGAGTTGCTCTCACTTGACCTCAGAGTGTCCCAGGAGATAGCAGCAGCACCAGACATCTCGAGCTGAAGATTCCAACAGAGAACAACCCCAACCCCCTCTTGCCTATCCCAGGTTCCAGCCAGCTCTCCCAGAGGACTCTAAAGGACCATAGGTTTTGTGCCAGGACCTACCACCAACATCATTCCTCCAACTTTGCCCTGCAACTTTGTCTTATCACAAAGATTAGTAGAGAGGAAGCTTGGGAGATGAAGTCAGAAGACTGAGTTGGAAGGACCAGCGACCTTGAAGAGATGTCATTTTTCCAAACTTCTGCTCTATTGCCTGGGAGGTGACAAAGAGGGAACAGCCACTCTGTCTCCAGGATGTATAGCAAGACTTAGTGGTGGAGAATCATTTCAAACAAACCAGAGGTGAATTGTAGAAATGAAAATATTGTCATATCTCAGTAGGGCACACATTGGCCACTCCTCTCCTTCATCGTTGGTGAGTGAAAGCAGGCGGCATGCTCATGGCCCTACCCTCCCATGACAGCTCTGAGCTGTGCTGTCCTGATGGGCTGCTCTCAGGTTCAGTCCCCGCAGAAGGTATCGGCATGGCTTACCCAGCTCATACCTAATGGATTATAAACCTCTGTCCTCCAGTGGGAGCAGAGTTGAGGGTCTGGGTAGCAGTGTAAGCTAGAGGAGCCCAACCTGAACCTCTCTCTTCCCCATGTTGGGGGTGGAAGGGAGATGCCAACTCTGAGCTTCTAAATCTAAACCAAGCCCCAGGAAGATTTGTTAAAATTCAGTTAAAACTTGTAGTAAATTTACATCATACGGTAAACTTTATAATGTTAAGTGTTCCCTTCACAAACATGTCTTTTTTTAAAAGTGTTATTATATATATATATATTATAGCTACCCTGGAACTCACTATGTAGACCAGACTGACACAGATCGCCTGCCTTTGCCTCCTAAGTACTGGGATTAAAGGCATATGCTACCATACCCAGCCGTGTCTTCAGATTTTTAAAATTTCTTCATCTCCATGGCCCAAAGTTAATTTCTAACTGAGAAATTTATATAGTATTTATCACACAGAAGTTATTTTAAAATATATCTACATTGTGGAATGGCTAAATTAAAGCAATTACCATAGTTTAAGTTTTTCTTGCTAGTAGATAAAACTATTCCACTTTTTGAGTGTTCATATTGGATCCAGCCCCTTGTCAGATTATTACTAAATAATAGCACCTTACTAAGATTATTTTTGCAACATTTGGTGCCATTTTCCTACTTTTCTTGTTAGTTTTAAGATCATAATAAGTAACAATAGTGACGACCATTACTGTTCACAACATAGTTGTTGAATGTTGCTAGCTTTTATTCTGGATAAGTAGATAGTTTCCATGTCTGGCTTTTACTTAGAAATGGTCAGAATTTTTCTTTTTAAAAATGTAACATGCATTATTAACTGTGCATATTAGTGGGACCTCATGGAGTGCCTTTATTCATTCCTGGAGTGCCTTCATTCATTCCTGGAGTGTGCACCAGCATTAAATCCAGTCCTTCTTTACCTGCCTCAATACCATTGCCAAGAAGTACTAGCTTTGCTCCATTGCTGTGACCCTGAACTCCGTGCCCTGCACCCTGCACCCCATGGTGATTGTCATGGATGATATTGATAAACACGCTATGATCCCAGAGTGACAGTCAATCGCAACATTATTTTTTTCCCTTTGATTTTTGACTAGATTCAGTTTAATTGTTTATTATTTTGGTTTTGCCTGCATTCATGTATGTGTACCATGTGTGTTAAGGACCCACAGGGGCCAAAAGAAGGCTTTGGATCCCCTGGGACTGGAGTTACAGGCAATAGTGAGCCACCACATGAGTGCCAGGAGTCAAACTTGCATCCTTTGTAAGAACAACAAATACTCATAGCTGCTGACCCAGCTCTCCAGCCTCTACATCTTATTTGTTTGTTTGTTTGTTTTGTTTTGTTTTGTTTTGATTTTACTTTTGTGACTTTTTAGAGAAGGTCTGTCTCTCTGTGTGCAAAGTAAGAGATAAAATAACCTTAAAGTTGGCAGTTCAGGTTGGCAGTTCAGGAAACGTAAGACACTATTGTTTAAATCAAAAGACCATTGTAATCAATAAAACAATTTACAGGGGGCTGGAGTTAAAGTAACTACTCAACAATGAATCATTTACCCCTCTCACAAGAAAATTCTCAAAATTATGGTAAGTATCTTAGTTTTATTAAGCTAGCCTTGAGCTCACAGCAATCCTCGTATCTCAGCTTCCCAAGTGTTAGGATCACAAACATGAACTTTCCTGCCTAGCTTATTTTGATAGTTTTGAAAAATCTAAGTTTTGAAATAATATTATTGTACACACACACACACACACACACACACACACACACACACACACACACACACACACACACACATCTATTTATTTTCTGGTCACTCTGGCCGCTCTTTCTTGGTGACATGTCTGTTCAGACATTCCTCGAGCTGAGTCAGTTTTGGAGGTTATGTTTGGCAACAGGATCATCAGATTCTCAGGTCTGCGGCCACAGAGGGTTGGACACACTGTTCTGCCATGACGTTATCTCTTCCACAGCTGTGGTTGAGTTTCTGCTCTTGTTCCTGGCCTTGTTCTGCTTGCTGTCTTTCTCCTAACCACCCATAATAAACCTTGTTTTGCTTGGTTTAAGGTCTTTTGCATTTATGAACGCCCTCCACTCCTTTGCTGTTTTGAATCTTGCTTTGCTTTTGACAGCGTTTGTCTGTGATCTTGTGTTCTTCCTTGCTTCTTGTGTGTATTGCCTCTGGGAAAAACTTTGCTGTCCACCTGGGGAAGTGGTTTATGATGCTTATATAGTTTTCCATATCTTTCCTGGTTTCCTTTTTGATTCTAGGTTTCTCCAGAGTGTGTTTCTTATTTTTGAACTAAATATTTTTCTTTTCATTTTTTTCCCATGATGTTGGAGATCTAACCAACATTCAGAGCAGAACTGGGCCTTCCACCGTGTGCCCTTTCTGTATACAGTCTCTGTGTATGGCTGCTCTCTCAGAGCCGAGTCAATGCCCATGTAGAGTTAGGAAAGAGGAGTGGCGAGCAGACATCCTTACTCATCTGCATCCTGACCCACTCATTTCTCCCATGTTGGGATATCTGTTATGGTGAATTTGTTGTTTGCATCTAAATATTTTCCATAAATGGAATGTCTGGGAATATAAGAGAGCTGATGTTTGGAACAGTTAGTGTAAGCCATGACTGAACCTTGTTCCTATATTATTAAATTGTTTTAGTGCACTATTGCTGTGAAGAGACACCATGATTATAGCAAACCTTAAGAAGGAGAGCATCTAACTGGGGCTGGCTTACAGTGTCAGAGGTTGACTTCATTATTGTCATGGCAGGAAGCATGGCAGTACACAGGTAGACATGATGCTGAAGAAGTAGTTGAAAGTTCCACATCTGAAGGCAGCAGGAAGAGAGGGACACTGGGCCTGGCTTGAGCATTTGAAACCCTAAAGTCCATCCCCAGTGACACACTTCCTTCAACAAGGCCACACCTCCTAATCCCTGTCAGTTAGCACCACTCCCTAATGACCAAGCATTCAAATCTGTGAGCCTGTGAGAGCTATCCTTATTCAAATCACCACATAAATTAAGCTAGGCATAAGGGCTCATGACTGTAATATCTAAAAGAATTGATCATGATCTTATGCCCTAAAAATGCTGGCCAAACGCTATGGGCAGCTTTGGTTCCTTCTGAAATAGTCCGCATGGCTTTCTACTCTTCTGGCTGGTCATGTTTCAGAAAAGAATTCCAGTACAGGCCTGATTTTTTTTTTTAAGGTAGGTGCTTCTCTGCCTCTGACTGCCTCCCTGCCCTAGATTTGCTTTTTGTTGTTTGTGGTTTAGGCATGGTGTTTGTTTTTATTTTTGAGACAAGGTCTTGCTATGTAGCATAGAATTTGAGATTGCAGACATTCACCATCATGCCTCTGTAGCTTACAGTCTAGAACTTGTCCTCCATGCCTAGCTACTCTTGAGTCTTACAGTGCTCTGCCATGCCTGGTGAACCTGCATTCTTACAGTGCTGTTTGCTCATCCTTAAGTTGAAGAATTGTATGTGTCTTTCCTTGTCCTTCTGCTTGGGATTCTGTGCACCTTTTCAGTCTGCACGCAAGGCTTTCTCAGTTAGGACTTCTGCTTGCTATTTGATTACTGACTCTCATCCATCACTTTCTCTTTCTTCTAGAACTCCCAATATGCCTGCCCAGTCTGATCTGCTTGGGTCTGCCCTGCACATCATTGCTTTTTCTGTTCACATGTGCTCTCTGTATTCTCCTGGAAGTATATCTGTATACTTGGAAGTTTTATTCCCATTAGTTCCTGAGGGCCTCACACCCACAACTCAGCAGGGAGAGACCCTTGTACTGCAGTTGGGAAGACAGTATTGTACTGTGTAGAACATCTTCTGCATGTGTCCTGCATTGCTCTCTGGGTACTGGGATGGTCTGGTCATACTGTTATATGCCTCCTAAGGCACTGAGCATGTGCACTGTTTCCGACTGCTCTTCTGCTGGGGCTTTAATCATTCAGTAATGCGTTCCCTGTGGTTGTTTGTGGGACCTGAGTAGCAGCAGTCTGCAGCTGGTGGCATGGGATTCTCACTCCCTCTAGTTTGATGGTATTGAGGAAAGTGACCCACCAATCTACTTTTGGGACAACTGGATCAATCCTTTTCCCTCACATTCTGGTTCTCCTTCAACCCTCGGGCTAAGGTTTGCAACTTATGAACTTGCTATTGCTTGGCCTCCTAAGCAACAGGGAACTGGAGATGTGAGCCCTATAGATCCGAGCTACTCTCTCTCTCCCCTACTCCCACCTTATCCTAAACAAAGAGGATCTGCTCTCTTTCACTCAGGCTCATGCCTTATTTATATTTTTTTTCTCAAAGTTCTTTTCAACTTTCTTTCGTTGACTTTCCATTTCATGCTGGTATTTAGCCATAGATGGAGTTTACTTCCTTCTTTGGGCTGCATTCCCAACTGAACTAGCTCCAAAAGAGCTAGGCCAAGCATACAGGGTTGGGTAGGAGGTCAGGGACTAACAGCCTCCTACTGTCCATAGGTCGAGCCTTGACCAGAAGGACTTGGGTCCCCACCAGGAGGAGTAGGTCTTCCATAAGCCATATTTCCTGTGCTGTGCCGCGTGATGAGGATTCGATGCTGGGATTTACAACTTGATTTGTTTTATTTTGTGGAGCTAGGATATAAGCTGATATAGGCTAAGCAAGTATTCTACACTGGATCGCCTCAGCCCTGTCTGTGGCTTTGACTCTTGCCCCAAAACTCTCCAAATTGGCCTCTAGTTAACAGAGAGTCTAGCACAACAGTTCTCCCCCACTGTCTCCTGCTGATATGTTCCATCCCTCCAAATGCCTTAACAGTTAGAGTGTAGATTAGGATGTTTCTCTGGGTACCATGGTCTAAGAATCCCTGACACCTGGCTACCCAACATTTCTGAACTACTTGTCAGTTGAAGCCACATGATTGTCAGTAGGGTTCCATGTGTCTGATCAGTGGCCATATGTCCAGCTGTGCAAGGCCTTCTTTTGTCTGTTCCTGCATCTTCTCAGTTGGACACTATGCCCCTCCTTAGAAGTGGGAACAAAACACCCTTGGAAGGAGTTACAGAGACAAAGTTTGGAGCTGAGATGAAAGGATGGGCCATGTAGAGACTGCCTTATCCAGGGATCCACCCCATAATCAGCATCCAAACGCTGACACCATTGCATACACTAGCAAGATTTTATCGAAAGGACCCAGATGTAGCTGTCTCTTGTGAGACTATGCCGGGGCCTAGCAAACACAGAAGTGGATGCCCACAGTCAGCTAATGGATGGATCACAGGGCTCCCAATGGAGGAGCTAGAGAAAGTACCCAAGGAGCTAAAGGGATCTGCAACCCTATAGGTGGATCAACATTATGAACTAACCAGTACCCCGGAGCTCTTGACTCTAGCTGCATATGTATCAAAAGATGGCCTAGTCGGCCATCACTGGAAAGAGAGGCCCATTGGACACACAAACTTTATATGCCCCAGAACAGGGGAACGCCAGGGCCAAAAAGGGGGAGTGGGCGGGTAGGGGAGTGGGGGTGGGTGGGTATGGGGGACTTATGGTATAGCATTGGAAATGTAAATGAGCTAAATACCTAATAAAAAATGGAAAGAAAAAAAAAAACCTGACACCTGGCTACCCAACATTTCTGAACTACTTGTCAGTTGAAGCCACATGATTGTCAGTAGGGTTCCATGTGTCTGATCAGTGGCCATATGTCCAGCTGTGCAAGGCCTTCTTTTGTCTGTTCCTGCATCTTCTCAGTTCCTTGGACTACATGATGTCCTCCATGAGGCCAAAATCAAAAGAAATATGGGAGCATGCTTCTACCGTGGCTCACACTAGTTGTTCTGGATTAGTAGGCTTCTCCTGGCTCCTGCCCATGTTTACTAGGACAACAGAGTAAAATACAAATAATGTGTCAATGGTTTAGCACTTTTCCTCACTTCCTGCTGGGCTCGTTCTATCAGCAAGTGTGGCTAGTGCCATCAGGGGCAGCATACCAGCCAACCTATGGTCCACAGTGAAGAAGGGCACTGACCCCACCCACAGCACCTGGCAGGTCAGTGTGTCCAGTTTTTGAGAAGTCAGAAGGCAGAGTCTTTTTGTGAGGATCCTTCTGATTTACGTGCGTTTACATAAAGAAGAGAAAACCCAGAAGCACTGAAGGCCAGGTTCATCTCACTGGCCCTAGTCCAGGCATCTCCCAAGCTCTGATGGGCCCACTTCCACCTTCCCCATTCTTGTGAAATGGAGCTGCGGGTAGTATAGGTGGCAGGTGCAGCCCTGCTCAGAGCCTGCCCCACTGCTCACCAGCTGCAAGGTGCTGGCCAAGTGGACCTTCCTGAGATGTTGTGAGAAAGCCTGTTGATGTTAAATCAGTAGGAACTGTTATGTCTCTTGGTAATATCCAAACTCCTAACAATGTGAAGGGAGCAATTGGCTTTTGTACTCCTGGGGATGAAGACATCTCAGCTGGATCAGCAAGGCCCTTCACTGTGCTTCCACCATCATGAGACAGCAGAGCTGAACCATGTGCAGCTTCATCTGTGAGGTTGGTGGTAATGTTCCTGAAGTCCTAGGACCTGCCATTAACAAAGACTTGGTGGTGAGGTCTCCAAACTGTGGACTATATCAGAGACAGAGTGAGCTGCTATCCATACTGTATCTGAGAGTGGCCTTTGGATAGCCCTTAGGAAGAGACATAGCGCTGGGCCAGGCAGGAGCTGGCTGGAGCTGATTGGGGATGGCTGGGGATGGCCTGGGATGGCAAGGGTTGGCTAGGGGTAGGAGAAGTTTCAGTGTGAACTTAGATAGGGAAACTGCCCAGGTCTGACCTCAGTGCTCAAGTACTGCTAAGAAGGGGGAATAGAGGATCTGGACAATGAGCAAGGGGCATCTTTTCCTTTTCCTTCCACCTGAAGCACACATGTGGAATCTAACAGTGTGAACATACCACCAAGATAGAAGGTGGACAGCCAGCCCTCCTCAGATTGACTGTCTCCCACGTGAACCTCTTTTAGACTCCATAGCCATACAATGTCCAACTGCTACCAGATGCCAGCAACTGGCCAGAAGTAAGCTTCCTCTGAGAAGAGGCCCCAACCCATGACAGGAGGGGTACCACTAGCCCTTCTGTTGTCCCCACAGCTGACAAAGCCACCCACTGAACCCCAATTTCCATTGCAGTCTGAGGGGTCCTTGTGCAGGGTGGCCCCTGCATCTGGAATGTGCACTTTGCTTTGAGGGCCAGGATACACACCCTACTTGAACATCCCTCAAGAGGGAGATGGATGTGGGTGCCCACAGAGTGAATTTTATGGACTCTCTGTTTTAGGAAATGACCACACCATAATGGTTATTAATGAGGAGCTTGAGAAAGGCTGGAGTAGGAAGCTCAGGAGGCTGCAGCAGGACTGTCTAAATCGACCACCCAGAGAACAGCATCTTCTCTGGGCCACAGCCACTACCATGGGAAGGAAAGCTGGGGACTGGGTATTGCCCCATCTGTGACTGTGTCTCTCTTGGTCTATCAGACAAGGCCTTAGAAGTTGCTAAGGTCTTTAGAGATTGGGGAACTCTCCCCTACTCTCTTCCAAAGACAACAATTAGCACAAAGGGCTCACACTCTGCCCACAGAGAAGGAGGGGTAAGGACTAGTCAAGCCTGTCCCCGAAATGTTGGCATGGAAACGGACCATTATCTTTGTGGTTGCAGGGAGAGATTGGTTACCCCAAAAAGAAATAAACAATCAGACTTTCTTGTGGCAAGCTTCTTAGTAAACACCTCCCCCAGGAGTATTGAGAAAACAAGCTGTCCCAACCACCACCCCAGGAGCACCTGTTGAGGTAACTGGTACCTTTTGCCATGTTCTCTACTGGTCACAAGCTGAGAAGGGGTCATTTACTCCTTTGTTTGAAAGCAGCACACCTAGAATGGACCTTTCTCTGTGGCAATGCTGAGACTTGGTGGCAGTTCTAAAAATCTGTTTTCCGAGTGGCTACCAAGCAACCTGGACCAAGACCAGGAACAGCTTTCCTCCCCATCTCTTCAGGCTCATGTGGTATTCTTGGTGTCTGTCCCTATCTAGTCACATGGTAAGGAGAGGAAAGACAAGTCCTCAAAAAAAAAAAAAAAAAAAAAAAGGAGGAGGAAAAGGGACACATATCTCTGTCTATCATCTAAAGGGGAAAGGAAAGGGCAGGTGCTAAGGTCTTTTGAGATTGTGTTGTAGGGGGAAATAACAGTGTCTGGGAACAGCTAGTCCCTGGAACACCTATGAGAGGAAGTCACCTCCAACCTTCTCATAGAGATGTTGTTGTAAGGTATGGATGGAGCTTATACTTTCCTCCAGTGTCAAAGTCCTCAGAAGCAATGCTGTACCAGGCACCACCTTTCAGATTAGTGAGTCCATTTGGCTAGTCTAGGTGTCAAAGAAACTCCCGAGGCTATGCAACTTCATAGCCAACAAGAATCCTGATTGCTAACCAGAGAGATGGCTTAGTTGTTAAAGTGCTTGCTGTGTATGGTGGTTTGAATAGGAATGGCCCCCATAGGTTCATAGATTTGAATACTTGGCCACCAGCGAGTGGCACTATTAGGAGGTGTGATCTTGTTGGAGTGGGTGTGGCCTCATTGGAGAAATAATGCCATGGGGGAGAAGCTCAAGCCATGCCCAGTGTCTCCTTTTTCTTACTGCCTACAGATCCAGATGTAGAACTCTCAGCTTCTTCTCTAGCACCATGTCTGTCTATGTACCATCGTGCTTCTCACCATTACAATAATGAGCTAGCTTTGAACTGTGAGCTAGCACCAATGAAATGTTTTCCTCCCTGTCTCTCACCTGTGGCAGGCAAGTGAGCTGGCCTTGAGGTCAGGAGAGCAAGAGAGCTGGCCCTGCCTCTCACTGGCTGCAGCATTTTGGAGAGTAGGTCCTGTACTACACCTAGGCAGCACAGTAGAACTGGCCCTGGTGACAAAGGCAATGGGTGAGCCAGCCCTAAGCTCACGAAAGCAGGAGAAATGACCATGTCCCTTGGCAACTATAGCACTGTGTGAGCTCACTCGGGCAGTACTGGAGAGCTTGCCCCGCTGGTATGGGTGCAGAAGAGCTAGCAGGCTGCCCAGCTCTCTTCCAAGCCCCTATTTAGGGCTTTGAGTTAGCCCAACCCCAACATCTCTCCCAACTGTGATCTCCTAGAACGTGTAAAAGGCTAGTTGTACAGATCCAAAGCTGCAGGATCTCCATGACACAAGTCCAAAACAGGGTATCTGAGAGGAGTCCCCATCAGGATCCAGTATTGATAGAGTAGCAGAAATCAGAAGTCTCAAAACAGATCAATGACTCATTGCAGTGAGCATTCACAAATAAAGATGTGTGGACTAAGAGTATACTGCATGACACACTATGACACACTATAGCTTCCATAACAAGGTTTTTAAAAATTATTCTATATTATTTTATTTTCAAGGGTGGAAGGCAGTAGGAAGATGAGTGGGAGTGGGGTACATGATGTGAAATTCACAGAGTTAGTAAAACATTTTAAAAAATATGTTTTCCTTTATATGAGTTCTCACGGTCATGATATCTATTCACAGCAATAAGAGACAGAAGTTGGTACCAGGGACTGGAGTATGGCTGTGATAGGTTGGGCCATGCTTTTGTTTGGAGGAATGTGTGTGAACTTTCGGACTTTGGAGTAGGAGATAATTTAATGCTTTAAATGGGGCTTTATGGGAGGATGGAAAACAGTGATGCTGAGGACAAGTTGAACTAGGAAGGCCCAGTTCAAGATGTTCTAGAGGAGAAGAATATTAGCATGTGGCCTAGAGACCATTTTGTGACATTTTGACAAAGAATGTGGCTGCTTTCTGTCTATGTCCAAAAATATCTGCCTAGGGCTAAATTAAAGAGTTAAATGGATTAACAGCTTTGGAAGAGGAGATTTCCAGATAGCCTAATATTGACTGTGTTGCTTGGTTATTAGTGGCCATGATTACGGACATTTACAATGGAAAGGAGCAAGCTGGGCAAGGGAAATGCAAAAACGTACAGTTTGAGAAGAAAAGGGGCACCAGGAAGTGTAACACAGCTAAGCCCAGTACTCACGGAGATTAAAGAAACGCCTGACACTAAATGGAATAAGAGGAGCGGTAACCTTAGAGCAAGACCTCTCTCAGCTAAGCTTCCAACTTGTGAACAGGAATTAAAGAAAAGCTTAGGTGTGGTGGTGCACGCATTTAATCTCAGCACTCAGAAGGCAGAGGCAGGTGGATTTCTGAGTTTAAGGCAAGCCTGGTCTATGGAGCTAGTTTCAGGACAGCCAAACTCAGTCAATAAAGGGAGCCATGGAGAGCAGAAAGCTGGTGAAGATGTATTTGAATGAGGAGGCTGTGTTCCAGCCCTAGCAAGCAGGAGAACCTGGAAGCAGTTCTGGCTTTAGAGTCAAGGATACAAGAAAGGAGTTAATGGAACCTCCCTCTACAACTAAGGAAAGCCACCGAGGCCAGGCGTATGTCGGGGTTATCCCTGCATGGAGGCCCAAAGAGAACATTGTGTTGAAGCTATGAAGGTGAAGCCTGAATTTCATTGGCAACATCTAGATGTTGGAGATGCCAAAGTCGTGGGATACCTGCTGCAGAAAGCTGCTAACTGGGAATGGATCCAGCCCAAAAGAGATAAGTGTGTTGCAGTCAACAAAACTGAAAGAAAGGAGTCGGAGATCTGAAGAGCGCTTTGATATCACCCGTGAGATGCAGAGTTTGCAGTCTGTTCAGCTGGCTTTGGGTCATGCTTCAGTACAGTATTTCCTCAGTGTGTTCCCTACCCCCCCCCCCCCAGAATGGTATTCCGTGCCATTGTATGGTGGAAGTGTGTAGTTTTCTTTTTGCTTTTGATTTTACAGGGGATTAAAGTTAAGAGATTATCATGGGTCTCAGAAGAGACTTTGAACTTTGGACTTTTAAGAGTCTTGTGACTGTTACAGACTATGAAGTCTTCTGAAGGTGTACTGGATGTATTTTTACATTATGATATGGCTACAAGCCAATGGGGATCAGAGAGTAGAACATGGTGTTTTGACTAGGAATAGCCCCTATAGGCTCATATATTTGAATGCTTGGTCATCGGGGAGTGAGTCTATTAGGTGTGGCTTTATTGGAGTAGGTATAGCCTTGTCAAAGGAAGTGTGTTACTGGAAGGTGAGCTTTGGGCTTACAAAAGCTCAAGCCAGGCCCAGTATCTATTCTCTTCCTTCTGTCTATAGATCCAGATGTGGAACTCTCAGCTGCTTCTCTAGCACCATGTCTTGCTGTATGCCATCATGCTGCCCAGCATGCTGATAATGGACTAAACCTTTAATTGTAAGCCGGGCTGAATTAAATGTTTTCCTTATAAGCATGGCCATGGCTGTGGTATCTCTTCACAGCAATTAAACCCTCACTAAGACACGATATAAGTGTGAGTACCAGAGTTTTGACTCCAAGGTGGGCATGGAGACCTGGGAAGGCAGAACCAGGGGTCTCCAGAACAGAGTATCTAAGGAGACTATCCATCTTGATGAACTCTGTTTAATACTGTCTCAATTACTAAGATGGAAAAGTTATCAAGGATGATTACCAATATCAGCCTTGGCCCTCCATGAGTACACTCTCGCAAGCAAAGCATGCATACACATACATGTATACATGCATACCACACCTACACATACTAGAAAATGACAAAATGAAATCCTGATTACTAATAACTGAAACCCACCTCCACATGTCTAAAACATGTTGGCTTATATAACCAAATGGCTGAAGCTATACTGGCCTCGGGCATGTCTGGATCCCAGTGTGTGCTGGGCTGACTGACCAACAAAGTGTGAAGGGCTCACCCTTGGCACTTAAGCTCGGAGTGAAGTGAGTCCTCAGAGCGTGAGGGACGACAGTTCTTTTCCTGTTGAGATTTAAGGGAAGAAGAGAAGCTGAGCAAGACAGAACAACAGATGTCCTCTGAAGCCCTCACTGTCATTTACAATGCTTAAGCTCACTCATGGGTATCTTCTGTGGTGAGTCACCCATCACCACACTCCAGTTAGGTAGGAGTGCAGAAGTCAGAGGCGCCCCATAGGAACCTTGGCGTAGACCATTCCATCCCACCTGGTCTCATTCAACCTTTTCATTTGTCTAAAAAGGCATTTGGTAGTATGAGTTTATAATGAGCCTTGTCAGTGAGGTCAGCGGGCTTCCACAGGCTCATCCCTCTAGTCTATGGTGCAAGAGAATTCATCCAGGGCTCCTGAGCGGGGACTACACACTGATGAAGCATATACAGACAGGATGGGAGGGCCGGATGAGCAAAAACTCAACCTCACTTGGGCACTTTCCATGAGACAGGCTGAAAAGGCTGTGGATCTCCCCAGTGATGTGTAGTATCACTGGTTGTAAACATCATGGCCCAAGCAAGCACTCCACTCTGTCAGCAGTTGAAGACTCTTCAGGGGATGCTCTGACTGGGCAGGTGGGAAGCAAAGAATCCTACTTAGGGATAGGCAGTGAAAACAAAGAGTGAGTAAGCCTCATTCACAGGCTCGCTCTGTCTTTAAGACGGTCCTGTCTTTGTATGAAACATTCATTTCAAAGGGCTCAGAGTCCATAAAGCTCTTGGTCATCTCCTACAGAATGAGTAATTTCACAGTGGAGTTTCTGGGTATTCCTAGAAGTAACACTGTCTGTCTGTCCTGACTCTGAGATATCCTGCAAGGACCAGGTATCAGAATCTGGGAGCAGAGTCAGGTTAGGTCACAGCAGCAAGAAGAGGGCAACAGGGGTTGGGTCTTGATGAGATAGACTGACAAGCAGGGATACACAGTGGAAGGTGACCATCTTAGGTCCTCATCCATCCTGGCTCCAATAAAAGGACTGCCTTCAGGAAGGACTCAGGTGTAAGCGGGATTACCACCTTAGAACATGAAGACTGATGTCCATGCCTGTTAAACTCATTATTCCACCAGCAACTGTGGTGAGTGAGCAAGACTGAGGGTGTCTCCCCCCTCGTGGAACACATAGTGGCATATCAGGCAACAGATAGTGTTACCATAATTTGTATACAGATGAGGACATGGTTATGGAGGAAAATAAAGAAGGGGAGAGATGGGGGAAATAGCGGGATCTGAGGAAGTGACCTTTGAGCAGAGCCATATAAGCACATCTCTGTTGCAGAGAGATTCTTTGGTCCACATGAATCCCCTGTGAGATTTGCCAGCATGCACCTCCACATTTCCAGAGCTGTCGCATCCTCAAATGCCGCTCATGGCAAAAACACAGACACAGGCATGACATAGAGTTGGACCAGTCTGAGAAACAAGGAAAACTCAGAAAGTTGTCACAACCAGATTTCAAACCAGCACCGGGCCTGAGAGACCAGTAGTACACAGAGGAAATGAGTCCGGAGCCCCCATGAATTGGCCAAGTTTATGTCAGCTGGTCCATGTCAGAGCCAGGGCTAAACCTTAGGTCTCCAGGGTCAGGCTATGAGCTACTGCTGACAATGGAATGTATGATGCCAGTGACTGGAAGTGGAGGATTGTGAGGAGGCCAGAGGTGTCCTGACTGGAGGCAGAGAAGAGGTTCAGAAAGCTTTGATTTAACACAAGCCAGAGTTCAGGCTCTGGCTAGAGACGCCAGCCTTTGAAGAGTTCTGTCTATTTCACATGGGGTTGTTGCAGTCTGTGACCATTCTTTAGAACCCCAGTGTCTTCTGCCTTCAGGTCCAAGATCTGAGCTCTCTACCACAAGACCAAGACCCCAGGTGCAGACCAGCAGCTCCAGTGGGAGGATGACAGGGACTGCCCCTCACCCACATCCCTATGCCACCTAGAGCATGGGGGAAGGGCAGATCTATGCTGGTTCCCAATGATGGCAGCAGAGGCTCTGCCCTGGAGTCACAACAAGTCCCAGGCTTGTCCCTGGCTCTGTCTGGTGACAACTGGCAGCTGACATCTTAGCTTCTGGCTAGAGTTGCATCTTATTAAAAATGCCATCTTTATAATAGATTTCTGCAAGTCACTGTCAGCAGGACATGTCCCTTGTTTGTGCCAGTCACTCCCCTAGGGGACTGATTTGCCTATTGCTATTATTTTAGAACTCCATTCTATAATATTCTAAAATTAGCATGTCAAGCTCTCTAGATAACATTAATTACTAAAGGACCTTTTAATTTTTTAAAATAGTTTTTCTCATCCCATACAGATTTACCATTTAGCCAGGAAGTTTTTAAATGGATCTTTCACCTCCTAAACTTGCCAAGGGTCCCACTTGTACTCAGACATCATACAATCCAGCCTGGGGGCGGGGGGACAGGGTCAACCAGGGTCATCCAATGCCACACAAGCTCTGTTGCTTTTGCTTCCCTGGGAGAAGCATGGCAGTCAGCTGCCCCTGATCTGAAAGTGGCAAGGGGTCACATCCCAAAACAAGCTGCAGTGGGGACGGATGGAGTTGGATGATAATTCATGGTTCATTCAGATGATGGACCCCGTACAGCCAGTGAAGACTCCAGGGTGACACAAGGCACGTGAGGAAACCTGGACAGGATGGGCTGAGTTGCCCATGCTGTGTTGAGTTGCCCATGCTGTGTACCCCCACACATACACACACCTCAGTATTCAGCAGACCCTAAAGTCTGTACCTAGCATCTGGCCATGTAAGAAACACTTGTCAGCCAAGCATGGCAGCATCTACCTGATATGTCAGCACTCCAGAAGCTAGGGCACAATTGCAAAGTTGAGGTCAGCCCAGGCTACACAGCAAGACCCTGTTTCAAAGGAAAGAGGATTTTTTGAAGTGAACATGGCATTCATCGTGAAATGAAGCCACCATAGGATGCCATTTTGGGGGCGGCTATGCTTGTGGACGTGTGCCAGACTGTGGCGTGGCTCCTCCCTGTGGCAGGATGGTTGGAGGCAGCTATCTTCCTTCTCTTTTGCTCAGCTGTGTGGGTTGGAATCCATAAGTGTTCCAAGAACAGGCCTTCAGTCAGAGCCGTGGAAGTCAGAGAAAGAGGAGGAGAGCTACCGTTTAAAAGTGCCCTGCTATTGGAGCAGTGCCTTGGTGGGAGTCTAGATGGTTTGGGAGGTGCGCAGATGAACATTTATTTTAGTAGATGAGCATGTTTTACATGTAGTTAAAAGGCAATGTATACCTAGCATGTTAGCCATCGGTGATTGGGCCCCACTGCTATCAGTGGCCTGTCCCTCCACTCTGTCATTCATCCATCGCCCCAGCACACAGGGTACCCACTGGATGTTGTCTGCATTATCTGTTCTTTGCCTGACACTTTTGCTTATACATTGTCCCTCCCTGTTCATTCAAGCTTTACCTTCGCACATAACGTCCTGGCTCCTAATTCTCCCTGCCCAATGCTGATCACCTGTTTTGTGCCTATTACACCACAATGCTTGCTTGTGTGCTTCCTTCTTTTGTCTGCCAGGTTCATGATTGCCTCCTGGATGCTGTCTGAACTTGAGCTAGCACACTCAGACTGAGTGAGAAGGGAAGACTCTCCCCATGGAGAAGTGAAGAAGACAGTGATCTTGGGGTGTCCCTGGTTCTGCCAGTTGAGAACTAGCTCTTGTGCCTGGAGAAGAATGAAGTTCTGACTTCCATCGGGGTCTCCAGGCTCTATTTTTCTGGGTGCTGAGAGTCAGAAATTAAGGCTGTGGCATAATTGCTTTGCAAAACACAGGCATCTGCCCAGTCATTGTTCTTCAAGCCTACCACTGTAGACAAGGGTTATCCTCTAGTTCCCAGAACACTGTTCAGCTGAGGCCAGGATCTACAGCACTGCATGGGAAGGGTCTCATGGCTGCTGAGACAAGACTAGAGGTCTAGCCTTGTTTTGGTACCTGTTTGTCTGCAGCGTTTAGCTAATTAGCTGCTCTTTGCTATGCCAGCTCCTCCCCACAAATTATTTAATATTGCTATCATCCGTTACAGACAGAGTCCTTGTCCCCATTTTATAGAAGGGGGACCTGGGCCCAAGAAAGTTGGTAACTTGCCTGTACCCACATGGCTGGTGAATAGTACAGTCAGGACCTCTTCACATCTTATCAGGGCCAGTATTTGTTTGTAGAATGAATGAGTGCTGTAGTCTAGAGGAGTTGAAATTCTGTGGGCTCCCAGAAGCCGTTAGTGCTCACCCTTCTCCTTCGCCTGCCCATACATTGTACCCTGGGGTCTGATTGGCTTCTCTCATTAATCCTTACTCTCAGTGGTCCCTGAAGCTACATCCACCCCCACTGTCCTTGAGGGAAAGCAGATACAATGACACTGTCTTATGAAGCCTGCAAAATGGTTCATTCAGTAAAGTGCTTGCCGCACAAGCATGAGGATTGGAGTTCAAATCCCAGCTACCCACATACAGTGGCACATGCTTTTAATCCCAGTGCCTAGGTGATGGAACAGACAGATCCTTAACTAGCCAGCTAGTTTACTTGCTTGGTAAGCTCCAGGTTCTGTAAGAGACTCTGTCTCAAGAAAAAAAAAACAAAAAAGCCAAGATGGAGGAGAAAAGACGACTTTCCTGTGACCTCTGACCTACACACACACATGTGCAGCACATGTATGTGTGTGTACTAACCAAAACCAGTCACAGTACGGACATTCAAAAGGGACGAGAGAGATGGGGTCTTAGGTGGAGCAACTCCTCCTCCCTGATAGTGTGTCCCGTCTGCTGTGCCCTGCAATTTGTGATGTTTTCCCACACTGAGTCAGCTTGTTCCTACACATTCCTCCTGAGAGTCCACAGGGTCCTTCCATAGCAAAGAACGTTAGAACTAGACTCCCGATAGACTTCCTGATGAACTGATCCCACCTGGAGCATTTGGCATACATCCCTCCAACACCCAGAGACCTCACATCTGCACACATCTGGAGTGTTACTCCCAGCCCAGCCAGCTCCAGATCCTGTCAGCACTGTGCCAAGTAGTGGCCCTACCCAGGGTGTGAACCTTCTGGTTGTTCTTTCCCCTTACCCTTCTGTTCTGAAATTTCTGTTCATCTTCTACCTCCCACTAGATTAAGTACAAGGACTGTGCCTGTTAGCTTACTCTTTTTTTTTTCTGTTCGCTTACTCTTGAATCCTCAATGTTGATATCTTATCTGGCACACAGTAGGGATTCAGACAATCCATGAAAGTAACTTAGGGGAGGAACTAAAGGACGTGCGTACAGACCATCTTGCTGCCCAAAAACCTTGGACCTGTCAAGGTGAGAGAGTCTTTCTGTTTTGCAGATGGGCCCATGTTTTTCTCACCTGGGATCTCCCATCATCCTCAGCTCCAGGGCCATCAGAGACCTGTGGCACAACAGAAAGGCCTCTGAGGATTTTGTCCCTGCTCTGTCACATGCCAACTTGGTCCCTATGGGCATGGATTTATCTAAGTCACAGTTTCCCATATGTGGCCTTGGAGCAGATCCCTTTCTGTGGCCCAGGCGGAGGGCATCGCGGTGAAAACATGAACTGTCTTTATAAGGGTTTAGACTGACTCCTGACACTACATACAAAGACAGGAGGCCAGGAATGTCTGTAGGAGAGGAGCCCTGTGGGACGGGGAAGAAGGCCAACTGGAAACATAGGGGAAAGTATTCACAAAGATATTTGTTTCGGGACCAGGAAGTAAAAATGCATTCCCCTTTGTCTTGCTGGCCTGGACGAGATCATGTGGCCACTCTTAGCTGCAAAGGAGGCAGGCAAATAGCTCTCTGCGGGTTAGGACAGTGGCTGTTACGTGGCAGCTCTCATAGCTTTTACTTACGCCTATCCTCTGCCCTTGGAAGAGGCCACTTTTTACACTATTTCCTAAATGTTTTCATCATCAGCCTTATATTTTGACGTCTAGCCTGAGTCCCCAGAAGGCAGGGAACTGGCCCCGTGGGCCTGGCAGTGTGCGGTAGGGCCTCATATCAAGCCAAGCCCAAACAAACCAGGTCCGGAGAGCCCTGCTGACAACGCTTTACCCTTCTAACCTTGTCTCCTCAACATGGTCACAGTGTTAAACATAATGTATCTGGTTCCCATCGAAAATAATGTGTTGCAGGTCAGCGAGGTGATCCGGGGTAAAGGCTCTTGCTGCACAGGCTTGGAGGACTCAATCAGTCCCTAGACCCATAAGGGTGGAAGGAAGGACTGACTCCCTTAAGTTGTTCTGACCTCTGCATGTGTGCTGTGGTGTGTGTTCCCTCCCATGTGCCAATAATAATAATAATTATCATAATTATTAATAACAATCTCTAAAAAATTAAACAATAAAACCATGTGCACATTTTGAGAATGAAGCAAACGGAAAGAAGACAATAGCAAGTCACTGACCACTACCACCGAAAGTGATGACTGTTGCGTTCTGTTGCTCCAGCCTATCCATCCTCCCCCTCTCCACAGCATCCATGCCCACTCCCCTAACTTACACCTACAGTGTTATTAGTGTGGCTGCACAGGACACCCACTGCACCATACCTAGTCGTATTTTCGTCTTAGTGTTTTAATGGGCTCTGTGGAGCCCCTGTGTGCTAGGGGCTTCCTGTTCAGTGTCTAGTTACACTTGTGTTCTGTGAGGCCAGGATTGTCACTGGCCACCTAGTAGGTCCACAGCTCCAGAGTTATAGTCACACTGTTGATTGGGTCAATCAAGCCTATGGTGACTGGAAACCGTTATCATGTATCCCTGAAGCAAAACTGTTCCCAGACAAATGTCTGCTGAGGTTGTGTTCCTGCTCAGACACACCCGAGTATCATTAAGATGACTCAGCCTATATGATCTCCCAGGATGTCCATTTGATAAACAGGCAGAGTCCCCACTGCAGCCCATCCCCCTCCCCAACTGGCGTTTCTCAGCCTTTTCTTGTCTTCTTCCTGGCAGGTGGAGATTCTCCAGAGATCACCTCTGTGAGTTACTCTCTCATGACTGTGACCAGTGTCAGACAAGAGACAGTTTTAAAGGAGGAAGGCTTGGTTTCTTTTGCTTCCTTGAGGGCAGTGCAGTTCATCAGGGTGAGGAAGGCAGGCCTGGGGAAGTGCCTTGATCCTCGGTGGCCAACCAGGAAGCAGAGGCAGAGGCATGGTGAAGCTCTGCTGGTGTTCATCTGTCTTCCTTTTTAATTGGTGCAGGACCCCAGCTCATGAGACGTTATCTCCTCAGCAAACCTGCTAGGGAATGCCCTTACAGATACACTCAAAGATGCACCTCATAGGCGCCGCCTCTTAGGACCAACCTCATGTCCTTTTCCTCTGGAGGATAGAAACAAGACGACCTCTGTGTACTAAACGTACCAGCAGTCGCTCCGGCTAGTGCCCTCTGGGCCCTGAACACAAAACAATGGGAACAGTTGACAGCCAGCAGTTATGGGAAGTCACCCCATTGCACAGCTAGTGCCTGGCACCACCACCCCCAAACCCCCACCCTCCAGTCTAAATCATTCAAGCTTGTAGCAGAGGATGGTGAGGCCGGGGAAGGGGGTGGGGAGCCAACTCCAGTAATGAGTTAATCACAGCTTTTGATCAGGTTCTCACAAACCTCCACACATGGAGGGAAAAACCTGTGCTGATACATTTGTCACAGTCTCAAAAGGGGCCTGTGATTCAAGAAAGGCTGCCAGGCCAGATGAGTGTGTGAGGTCCCTTCCTGCTTCCAAGCCTGTGGCTCTGTGACCATATAAGGCCTCTGTGCCCAGCAGTCTTCCTGCAGCTAAAAGCAGCCCCGCCCTAGAGAAGGGGCTGAAAGCAATGAGAGCCAGGTCTGGGCCTCCCACAGCATCTCCAAGGCAGCAAAGAGAGTCGGGGGAAGGGGTCAAGGGCTCATCATTGATTGCCTCTTCCTGGAAATTGGTCACCTGCTGTGGTCAGCTCCTGTCACCGTTCCTGTCCCTCAAGATCAACCACTTAGCAGTGTTGTGAGGAGCCTGAGTGCAGCGGGCAGCTTTGGTCCACAGTGGAATACTCAGGCTGCAGTCAACCTCGTCTGCTCAAACTCCTCCTTCCCCTGGCTCTTCTGGCTTTGTGACCCAGAACAGCCCCTCAGGGTCCTGGATTTTAAGGTGGACACTGTGAGAAATAACTTGACCTCCATTTGATTTCACCCAATACACACAGGCACACAAGCAGACTTGCCTGTGAACTCCTTGGTGGGACATATCTTGTACATCTAAGTACACACAGCTCAAGGAGAGATGTTTCCACCTTCAATGTCCCTGTGCCAGGAATTCTGGGAAGGAGTGGACAGGTGGATGAAACAAGATATCAGCAGCCAGCCAGGGTAGAAAAGAGTCAACCAGCAAATATGCCAAGAGGTGGTCTCAAATTATTGTTATCAAATATAGAACATTTTAATCATGACTTGGATGAGTGACTGAAGCTCAAGTCATGTTAGATTATGCAAAAACTAAGGAATGCTGTGGCTTGTATCAGTCAGAGGGGTCGGGATAGCTTTTGCTTCAGGCATGGGTGGTTTTAGGGACTCACACGACATCACTGGGACTTGATTCTGTTCATTCACTCAGCAGTTCCATCAAAGGCCTCTGCAGTACATGGGACTACTGGCTGTTGCTACAAGCCTTGTGGAGCTTTTCTTCTGCTTTCCAAACCCTAATCTCACTACCTCCAGGACGCAGGCCTGAGCCATCATGGGACAGAACTCCCCTGGGGTGTACCCCTGAGGACTTGGAGGGGCCCCGCTTTCCTTTCCAGGACCTCAGAACATCAGACAGGCATTGCAGTTGTGTGCACATGCATATGCATACCATGTATATGTATGCACACTGGGGCCTCTGGAACCTGGAGGTGAGGGCCTGGGGTTGGGAAAGCAGCCCAGCTTCTCACCCTCTGCCCATAGGTCACAAACAGGACCTGAGATGCCAGTCACCAGCAGTATGACCCCCACCCCCACCCCCGGGAAGTGATCTAACCTTCTCTGTAAAGAGGCAGGCGCTGGTGATTTTTATCAGGGCCTGGGGCTGCTTTACAGAGTAGAAGCAATGCAGCAGGTGGAACATTTAGCATTAAGTGGCAACCCTCACAGTCGGGCTGCCTCTGGGCCAGAAGTGAGAGAAACTGCACCGGGAGGTTGACTTTAGAATGAGACCACGACTCCTACTGGCCGCCATTTGGAGTGTCTTCCCTGTGATCTTCCTTTTTCTCTTGGGTTTTTGTTTTTGTATTTTGGAAACAGGGTCTCTTGTAATCCAGGCTGGCCTTGAATTCCTGATCCTCATGCCCCCATCAGTCTGGCTTGCTCAGCCACACCCATCTTATTTCTCAGAACAATTTACTAATGAGGAAACAAGACTGCTTAGTGAAGTCATTTCTCAGGGATGACACGGTTAGACCCTCCGCAGCAGAGGCGGTATGGGAGCAGCCTGGCTGTCACTGGAATGATGTGAGGAGATAGAAGATAAGGGGACCTTATATAATATTCGCAAAGATGTCAGCCTGAACTCTGAAAGAGGGAGAGGAGGAGGATGGTGTGAACAAGACAAGCCTGGCACTGCAGACCCTTTCCCTGCTGTCTTGTGTGGACTCCATATTCTTGTCCTAAGTGTATTCTTTGCTTGGGAATGCTGTAAAACGTTAGCCCTGGAAGCCCAGTTTAAACCAGTATTTGCCAGTGTGACAAGTTACAGGACTACTACTCATGACTGTTGAACCCTTGATCCAAATTGCATCATTTTCTACGTTTTTCTTTTGGGATACCCCAGAAACCAGGCTGACACCTGATAGGCAATAATCTGTGCATTCTGGGGATGGATCAGATGTGGTCGGAAGGACACCTGGTCAGCTTGGACACCTGGTCAGCTTGGACACCTGGGTTCTGGCCTTAGCTCTAGCTGATCTGCTGAGAGAGACTGGGCAATGGCTTAAGCTCCCAGCCTCAGTTTCTTCTGTTAAATGAATATAATGAAAACCTAGCCTTCCTACCTCAGTAGGTAGGTGTGGGAAATGAATCCATTGGCTAGCCAGGGATCTAAAGAAAGGTTTTCTCATTTTTTTCCCCATGCAACCTCTTTGCCAGAGAAATTTTTATATGACCCCAGGTGTGTGTATACATAGTATAGGTAAGCAAATCAAGAGTTTAATGGTGATAAAACATTTTTAAGGTTAATTTTAAACCAACTGTTTGGTATCCATGTATTTTTACCATTTGTTAAAGGTTAAAACAAAGTTGGATATTAATGAGATGGATGAGCTTGTTTGTCTTTATTCATACAGAATTAGATCTTGGCTGTATTTGACACTGCAGGAGTCTGTCCTCACTGCTCAGCATTTTGATTTCATAATCATCAATGTTGAGAATGCTGCTTCACATAATATAAATGTATACCAGTATATATAGCATATATGTGCTTTATATAACACACACACACATATATATGTGTGTATATGTGTGTATATATATATATATATATATATATATATATATATATAGTATAAATGCAGTGCAGGAGGGCAGAAGTATGTGAGGGGCAAGTCTAGAAACTCTGTCCCGATGCCAAGCCAAAACTAATATAATGATTTGGTTTTTTAATGGAGCCAAAGTTAGTATCTCAAATGGAAATTTTTAAAATTAAATATTCTAATGCAAAATAAACCAAAAGGATACTAATATATTTTATAATATATTATAATTTTTACTTGTACATGTTGAGGAATGTTGATAGGAAAATTAAGTTTTTGTACTCTACATGAGTAGAAACCTTTGTATGTACTACAATAAAAACACATTTCCTGACACACAGTAGTCATATTGTGAACCATGGGTGTTTCGGGTGACATTTGTTGTGGTCATGTGGCTTTATCGCAGGCGCAGTGTGTACAGGCTCTCACTGTGTACTCAGCTGGTGTCACAGTGAAGTTGCAGCCCACGGGATGGGTGGGCCCTACCAGAGGTATCTCAGGTTCATTACACATTTAATTTTCAACTAATTCTTCAGAAACCTTTTCCTATTATCCAATTTGTCATAACTCCTATATTCAGTTATAGGATCTTATGGGATCACAGCCCACATTCAAGAAGTTGGGATCTGGGAAGCACCCCCAGACGAGTGGCAGGACCAGGGTTCAGAAATGAAGTCCTGGTATCTGCGCTGGCTTCTGGGGAAGCCCATCACACAGAAGGCCAGCAAAGCTCCCGTGCGCACCTCTCAGGTCAGCTCAGCGCCAGCCTCCTGAGGGACCTGCTCATGGAGTCGGAGTGCCCAGTGCCTTCTCTACAGTTGTCAGCGTTTGCTCTTAAATTCCCATGTGTATCTCACACACTTTAATTTACTTTTGAGTCTTGTGACATTTTCCAGATGCATCATTCTGCATACACACACACACCCATCCTTTGCATTCCTGGAACTTTTGCATTAAAATAGCTGTTTTTAGCTCTTTCTCTTTCTGCCTCCATTTGACTAGTTTTGTTGCTTTGTCTTCAGTTTGGACAATCTTCTGCATGTCTGATTTGTCATTAGTTTTACCTAGGACAAATTTTAATGCAGCTATTGTTCATTTTCTGTATCTTCCATTTCCCTCTGAATTGTACTCACAATCGCCTTTGATGTCTTGAAATATTTATTATTTTGCAATACAGCGTCAGTTCTGCCATCCATGTCTCTTCCACCTCTATTTCTGTTAACTGATGCTTCTCTTGGTGGTGAGCCACACTTCCCTGCTTATCTGCAGAGCCAGGATTTTTCTCCCCTGGAAGGTGGTACCATGCACATCCTTCTGCTGAGTGTCTAGATCTTGCCATGCCCATTTAAAGGTTGTTGTCTTCCTTCTGTTATTCTTTGGGGGTAGCTAAGTTAGTCATGGGCAGCTAGTTTTTGTAGACTTTCTTTCTAGCATTGTCAGGAGGACCTTTGAGGGCCATGAGAGCTATCTTAACCTAGTTGCTGTGGCCTCTGATGTCCCTGCTGCAGGCTGCAGAAGTCCCCGGGGAATGCCCTCTGACTTTTCAGAGGTTCATCTCCTGGCTTGGGGAAGTGCTGCCAAGTGTTCGGCTTCCAAGGCCCCTAGAGCACATTCTCTCTCTGCTACTCTTCCTTTTGAGCTGTGGAGTCTCATCTGTTCAGCCAAAGACCCTCAGGAACTCCACAAAGATGCCAAGAACCCTTTCTCTGCCATTTCCTTTCTGCTCCAGCTGCCTTAACCTTCAAGTGCTGATCCTCAGCCCCGTGGCCCACCAGCCCCTGTGGTGTCCCTGGCTTCTCCAGCCTGTGCTGTGCCAGCCGGTGCCTGTATTCCACAAGCCACCTGCACAGCCAGTGTCCCCTTGTCCCCTCCACTTCTCCAGCTCTATGCAGAGTGCTACTGTTTCCCAGGGGGACTCTGTGGGGCCACAAACCTGTGGGCTGTTTGTCTGTTGCTCCATCAAGAGAAGCAGGAAAGATGGCTCAGTGGCCAGTCAAAGGATCCAGGTTCGGTTCACTTCTCAGTACCCACAATTGCCTCTAGCTCCAGTTACAAGGGATCTGACCCTGTCTTCTGACCTGTAGGGGCACGAGATTCATGTGTGGTACACTTATATGCATGCAGGCCAACACTCAGAAAAACAAATCTTGTAAATTAAAAAGAATCTTTCGTAAAAAATAAATACATACATACATAAACAAACAAACAAAAACAGACTTAGTGCCAATCAAACCCACAAGCTGTCTACAGAGTCATGCTGCTCTGCTTCTTAAAGAACCCACAGCCAGCACTAATGTTCACTTTGCCACAGGAGTTATTGTCTATCAATCAACTGAAGACTGAATAACTCAATGGTAGTATACC
Source organism: Mus musculus (assembly GCF_000001635.26). NCBI lineage: Eukaryota > Metazoa > Chordata > Mammalia > Rodentia > Muridae > Mus > Mus musculus. The sequence continues at coordinate 93,894,345 of NC_000074.6, forward strand.
CATACAGAGGAATATTATTCAGTAATAAAAAAGGATGAATTAATGAGACATGCTATAACATGAGCATATCTTGAAAAGACTTGTTTTTTGTTTTGTTTGCTTTTTTAAATATTTTATTTATCTTGTTATGTGAGTACACCTTCACTGTTCTCAGAATAGCAGATCAGAAGAGGGCACCACATCTCATTGCAGGTGGCTATGAACTGTGGTTGCTGGGAATTGAAATCTGGACCTCTAGAAGAACAGTCAATACTCTGAACCACTAAGCCATCTCTTCAGTCCCTTGAAAAGGCTTGTTAAATGAAAGAACCAGTCACAAACATACCTAGTATACAATCTTATGGATGTGGACTGTCCAAACTATGCAAGTTTTCAGAAATAGTGTAGATTGGTGATAGTTTAGGATTGAAGTGGAGTCTGCAGAGTGACTGGTGATGAGCACAGGGCTACTTTGGGAAGGGGATAAAATGTTCCACGGTTAGAACGCAGTTGTGGTTGCCCAATCTCTTGAATTTACTAAAGCAAATATCGAGCTGTGTGCTTTAGGCGAGCAGACTGTGTGGTAGATGAAATGAACATAAGCCTATGTTCACGATATGTGTCTGTGTGTTCTTCTAGACAGAAAGCAGGTGATGGAGGCCTGGACAGGGGCCTTGATGACGTAGAAAGCAGGCTCAGCTCTCACGCTGAAGCCTGGGTATGTTGCATGTGGTAATAATTCTAATTCCTGTTCTGGAAACATGGCCGTCAGAGCTCACACAGTCTGTCAAAGCACAAAAAACCTCTGATGTTGTCCTTAAAACATGCTTGTTTTTTCTTTAAGACTATTCTTTTTTTTTAAGATTAATTAATTTAGTGTATAGAAGTACACTGTCGCTGTCTTCAGACACACCAGAAGAGGGCATCGGATCCCGTTACAGATGGTTGTGAGCCACCATGTGGTTGCTGGGAGTTGAACTCAGGACCTCTGGAAGAGCAGTCAGTGTTCATAACCACTGAGCCATCGCTCCAGCCCCTTAAAACTATTCTTACAGTTTGTATGTGATTTCCTCTTTCCTAAATCCTTGTCAGCAATGAACATGTACCAGACAAAAGCCACCAGAGGTTGTCACACTGCCTCTGCTCTGTGATGTCCCTGTGTGGATTCTGTCGGTTGTTAAGATCCAGGAGAACGGGGTGACTACCTAATACCAGCTGAGGAAGAGTTTGGAAATGCCCACTGCCGGCTTTTCTTCTGATGGTATGTCTCTTACACATGTGCACAAGCTAGGACGGTTGTTCATTTAAGCCAGGCATCACCCTACTTTCATTAAAAGCACTGTGAGTGAGCTATGGGCGTGGCTACCATCTCCCCTTGGAGACCTGTCCTCACCTAGCAAGTCCATCCATCTGATCCTGGGTTTGATCCACAAGAGCGGAGCGGGTAGGGTTTGGTTGAGAGACTGAGACTGTATCTTTCACCTGCTCAGTTCGTTCAGGGATCTTCAGCAGTGCCGTCTGTGTGAATACAAGTCAAGGCTCTGCACTGTTCTTAGGTCACCAGGAGCGAGCATAGGCTGAGCAGTTGGTGTTTGCTGCTCTTGTTGCAGGTGCTTTCAAGTGTCTTCAACCCCTTGTTCCTTTCCCTGAGTATAGACTATGAAGACTATATACTGTAGTTACTCAGTCACTCAGGTAAATGGTTTTTCATCTCGTTTGGGTGTTTAGATTTTTAGATTTTATAGCACCTGTAGAGCAACTCAGTAGTCCATCATTTCCATAGGACCAGGCTCTCCCATTCTCCCTCTGTGAACGCAGAGCTTGCGCTGGGGCCTCCAAACCCTGTGTTGTCCATGTCAAGGGAGGACACTGCACTCACCGCGGGTTATTTGTGGCTTTTCCTCCAGGATCATCCATGAAGATGGCTTCTCTGGGGAAGACGTGAAGCAGTACAAGCCTGTGGTCTACAGCAACACCATCCAGTCTCTGGCGGCCATTGTCCGGGCCATGGACACTTTGGGCGTGGAGTATGGTGACAAGGAGAGGAAGGTAGGCACAGCGAAAAGAGGCCTTTGTGACTATGCTACATCCTCCTGATAATGGCCAGGGGGCCACCAACCCAAGCCATTGTGCCAATCCTTGACAAATGCAGGGACTTGTGTGATGGGTAAAGCTCAGTCAATATAAGCAAAATCTAAAACATTCTTAGTATGTTCTGTAGATGAGAAAGAGTGAGAGATCTTTTAAGTCAGCACAGCTCTGAGGAAGTACCTGACCCCAGACAATTGGCTTGATCAGAAAAATATTTACTGAACAAAACCCACTTTGCTAGGTGCCATCTTCCCTACTGAGGAGAGCTGTCCTTACCTTTTAGAAAGGAAGCAACCATTGGAATTGCCTCTCATTATTCACACCAATGGGTATGCTTTCTTCCTTTCCTGGTAGGTGTGAGGCCCTCCTTCCTGTAGAGAGTGGGCATTCTGAAACAAGAACTGTTCTCTAATAAGTGTATAAAAGTCTTTTATTTGCAAACATTTGCATCCACTACAAGGCTAAACTACAGATACTGTGGAAAACTCCGTAAAATGAGGACTGTGTGAGAGAGGTGTGAAAACAACCTGAGAATTCTCTCCAAAAGCTGGACTTTGCTCCCCACCCCCACCCAGGGAGCAGCTGGAGGCCTCAGAGCAGCTGGAGGCCTTGGAACAGCTGGAGGACTTGGAGCAGCTGGCTTGCATTGCAGTCTCTGAGTAGGGAACTTAGTCTCTGGTGACTTGACAGATAAACATTTCCCTGCCTCACAGACGAAAGCTATTGTGCCTTCTCAGGGTCTGACAAATTATGTGTCAGATAGCTTTGCATGTAAAATTTAGAATGTTGTGCACAAATCCTCATTCCACAGGGCAGTCACCTCAGCTCAGGATGGCAACTCCAGGGCCTGGGGTAGTGGGTGGCTGGCACAGTGTCTATGCCAGCCTGGGGTGGGCAGCAGGGTCCTGGCCGAGCCCATCCATCTGCTGCTCCCCAGAGGCAGGACAGGAAGCTGGCAATGTATCTATCACAGGTTCTTCTCCAGGGGGAGGCAGACCGAGGGAACATGGAAGGCAGAATGGGGAGCAAGGGTACCTCCGCCTCTTGAGGCTTGTTCCAGTCAGCGTTCTCTGTGCAGGACTAGGCACAAAGGGAACCTTGTTCGGAGAAGGCTGATGATCAGAAAGTACCTGTGGGGCAGTGTGGGTAAGTGGTGTGCAGTGGCTGCTGAGGACTGCAGCGTCTCCTTCATCCTCCTGGCCAGAGAACTGTGAGCATGAAAACAGCCATCATCTGCAGAACACCTGCTCCCTGCCAAGTTCTGTGCTGAGCCCATGTTTACTGAACCCTGAGCATAGTAGGTCATCAGAAAGTCTCTTGAATGGAATTATAGTCTTCCTCTCCCCATTCTAAGAGAAGGGGAGTACCTGGAATTTACCCTCAAATGGCCAGTGTGTGCAGTGCCTATGTGTAGCCTTATGGAAAGGGTTGCATTGGTAAAAGGCTGTTAATCAGGCTTGGAGAAAACGGGCCGTCTTCTTGGGAAAGTCTTGAGCATGGCCTTTCTGTTCCCTGTGGTCAAGGCTGGGTAGCCTTCAAAGGTAGAGGGACCTGACTGAGAACTAGATTTCCAGCACTGTCAGAGAAAGAATTCAGAAACAGGTGGACGCGGTGAGCAACTGGGAGAACACTTTCTTACAGGGCGAAGGTACATACTCAAGATGTAAATCGGGCATCTCAAAGGTCAGATCGCGCTGTCCAGTGTTGGATACCTCACCTCATGATGAATAGAGGAAGGGGGATTGTTCTTGAATTGAGTGGCATGGGGCAGGGACAGAGAATGGGATAGGATTTTTCTCAGACAGGTTTCTCCTGTTTTCTGTCCTTACATGTCCTCCATATGTGACAAGGTGACACCTGCATAGTATAAACAGGCAATTTTACCAGGCTAATAATATGGAGATGCCATTAAAATGAGGCAAAGAAGTTAGTGGTTCTCTTGATCAGGCTGTTAGCCCCAGTGGTCTTGAGTGGTCTTATTTCTTTACCTTTGAGGGTCATATTTTGTCCTGCTGTGGTACAGCTGTGCAGTTGCCTTAACCGCTAGCCACCTTGAAGTCTGCCTCTCTTTTCCCTGTGTCTGTCTAGGTGACCTCATTTTCTTGAGATAGTCAAAGGAAGCTTCTTATGTAGGGAAGACTGCAGTGCCTGATACCTAGGTATGCTTTGAAAGGTGGCCGTGGAGGAGGCCATGGCTGAAGCAGCCAATCAGCCCTGAGTATAGACAGTGGCTGATAGTGACCAAAGAAGATTTGGCTGGCAGAGGGAGGAATGTGGTTAGAGTGTAGGCAAGGGTGAGAAAGTTGGAAGTACAGGTAAGCCAGATTTGGTGAGCCCTGGATGGCAGCCAGTGAGTGTGGTTTCATCCTGCTAGCAGAAAGCAACCATTGATAGACTGTGCTAGACAGGGGATGCGGTAAGATTCACCCAATGGCAGGCTTAGGGTGACATCATCAAAGAGCAGCCAAGGAGGGAAGTGGCTCTGGAAGCTGTGGTAATAGAGTACACACGAGATCTGGGGTCAGCTGAGCGGTCTGAAAAGAAAGGTGCACAGAGAGCTGTAGTGACAAGAGGACTTGATGATGGCCTTGGTGGCCTTGGGATGCCTTGACACTGGCCAGAAATAAGGACTGAGACCTGAGCCCTCGCGTGACCAGCCTGGAGCAATGGATGAGCCAGAGGCAGAGAGAAAGCTGCTGGGTAGTCTGCTTTCAGGGCCAGGAGCTTCTACATAGAATGATGAGTGAGGAGGTGTGCCGAGTCAGAGCATAGGAGCTCCAGGATCGTGGAGGCCTCTGCATTGGTCTTCTGGGATCTGTGTTAAATAGTGGGCATTGCTATTTAAGGAATACTGTTTAATATTAACCCTAACAACCACCTTACAGTAGTCGCTATTGCTGTCATTGTATTATTGGAAAGGGAGAGACAGAGACAGAGACAGAAACAGAGAGAGACAGAGACAGAGAGACAGAGAGGCAGTGGCAGAAAGCAGCAGAGTGGTGTGCCCGGGATCCTTCTATATAAAGCATGTGTGTACGGAGGGGCATGCTTCCCTAACAGGACTGCAGTCCACAGCCAAGGCTCACATAAACAGACAGACACATCCAGCCAACAGTGCTCCTGAGCTAGGACTGGTGCACACCTATAATCCTAGCACTTGGGAAACTGAAGCCGGTGCATAGTAATCTGATACTACCCAGGGCACCGCAGCGAAGTCCTGCCCAACTCTTTCTTAATCCATAAAAGAATTTGGAAAGGGAACCAAAAAAAAAGCACCCACTGCCTTTCTCCTGATTTCTTTCCTGTCTTCCTGATGTCTATCTAACCCATTCCCTTGCATGACCACTCCACATCCCCTGCATGTGCAGGCCTCCAGAGGCCGTCTTCTCTACCTAGCCTCAGACTACCTTTGCCTTCCTCTTCTGTGTTTGCCATGACTCCCTCTGCTTCCATCTACCCTCTGTCTAGCTGTCAGGCCTCCCTCTGTACCATCCCCCTTTCTCAATATCTTCACGTTCTCTGTGTCCCTCCCCCCACCCCCACCCCCTTCACTCTGTACAAATTGTCTTCAACTTTCCAGTTGAGATTTCCCAGCTCCCTTTTCTCTACCTCAGCTCTGAGCTGCCCTGAGCCAGCTGTGGAAGAAAGGACAGGGAGACAGGACAGTGACAGAGTTTGAAGGTTCACTTTGACCGACGAATGGAAGAGCAGTCTTTGATGGATCTCTTGTTAGTAAATTTTACCCCCATATATGTGCGCATATGTAAACATATAAAATATATGTTTTTGTATACATGCAATATAAATGAATGGAACCATAGACAACAGAAGCAGAATACGTTGAAGGGAAAGGACAAAGCAAGTGCCTCCAGGGTGAGGCCTCTTTCTGCCTCCCTGGCTCTCCACTAGTCAGAGAAGCCAGAACCTCTTCCCCAAGGCTGCCATAAACTTCTCTCTCTGTGTGAGGGATCCTTTCAAAGACATTCTCTGAACTGCCATGTCTGATAGTATGTGGCTTCAGGGCCCTTCATTTCAGTGGCAAAAGATCCCAAACAGGTGTTGCTGAGTTTGCCTCTCAGTCACACATATGTAGGGCCACACCCTTTTTTGTCCAGTCTTGTTTCTACAGAGCTGTATATCTTCATTGAGCCTAGACCTAAAAAGATACACTTTCCATGCCACATGTCCCTGTCTTTGCTTCTGAACACTCCTCTGTCACTAAACCTTTGGTTAAATCCATTCTCTTTTCTTGGTCATCTGGCTTTTGTGATGAGGCATTGTCTGTAACTCTAGTGATGGAGGAGAGGTGCTGCCCCACTTCACCCACTCGGGAACAAGGAAACACCTTGAACAAGTAGACATGATGTCACTTTCTTCTTCAAAAAATATCTGCATGTGTGTTGGTTTTTCTTCAGAACAGAATGCACATCTAACATAATGCCTGACCCTAGAAATAATGTTTTAGATTCAAATGCCAGCTCTACCACCAGCCTGGTCTGAGAAAGCTGCTTGACCCCTCCAACTCCATAGTGTGATTTGTACAACCCTAAGAGCCAGCTCATGTGACTGCCGTCGGACTGAAGGAGATCCCACAGAGAATGCAGTATCTGCGCATAGACACTGCCAAGCTCAGAAAATGCTCAGCACAGTCCAGCTATTCTTTTCGTTATTTGTTTAAAATTATTAATTCTATTGATTAAAAAATAGTGATGAACTATCCTATAGAAGTCTAGTGAGGACTAGGTAAGGCCCTGTCTCAGGGGTTTTTTGTTGTTGTTGTTGTTGTTGTTACAAATGGAGGTGCCCAGCTTGGGATTTGCCACTCAAGGTCACACTGACCTAAGCAGGACTGAGGCTCAGTGATGGCTGGAATTACTGTCAAGACTTCTTTGTCCCACCAATGCCTTTTCCCCACTCCAGAGTGCATTGTGGCTCTTGGGGGACGCAGACCCAAAGTTCATACCTATGTCTAGAATGTCGTTGGATCCCCTCTGGGTAGGAAACAGGTTAAGGTTTTAAATCATTCAATGGAACTTGGACAGCGCTTCTTTAATCTGGAAACGTGGTGCTGTCTCCACAACACAATGCCGCACAGCTCAGCACAGCACAGCACCGTTCCCCTTGTGCTTTGCAGAGAAGACTCAGGATGCTGTCTGCCTGGGTCTGCTGAAGTTCCCTGCAGCCAAGACCATGCACAGGGAGTTGTCAGATCCGAGCAGGGGCTGTGAGAAGAAACAGATAAAGATCCTATACTCACCCCAAACTGAGGGCCAAGAGGAAGCAGGGATACCTGCACAGACCAGACACTGAGGCACTACTAACCTAGACCACAGTCTGTCCTGCCCAGATCAACAGTTTGAAACTCTTCCACCCAAGACCATCTCATCCTGTGACTCCCTTTTGCACATGTGACAAAATATGCCATCTGTCCCAAACAGAAGAGACTTGCTTAATAAACCGTGGCAACCCTGAGCAGACCATGCCGCGGGCTCCTGCACACACTTGCAGTTCCTCCCAGCTTCTTGTTTTCCTTCTATCACAAATACTTAGCATGTATTTGGAAAACAGTGCATGAATCATCCAGGATGGATACAAAGACAAAGACCAGGGAGCCCAATCTTGTTCGTAGATGAGAACCTGCCCCACTCATGCCCAGGACGCATACCGATACATCAGCCTGCTCCATGCACTCAGGCCCTGAGCTCCTGGTTTGAGGGAGGCATCCACTGCTTAGGGCCTGCTGATCTGGCTGCTGTACCCTGATATGAAGGAGAAATCAACTGTAAGGAATGGCAGTCCCCTCTGGCTTCTTGTCTCTCTGGCTGTACTCACTGCTGCCTCCAACCCTCTCCTTCATGCTCTCCTTATCTCCATAGCCAGACAGTGTGTCTGTGACGTCAAGGGCAAAGGCTGCTTTTCATGCCTTCTTGATCCCCTCAGCAGCCAAAGGAATGCTAGAGTGGCTTTATGGGTTTCTCCATTCATTCTTCCTACTGGGCATTCATGCAGCAGTGGGTTAGAACAGAGACAGGCACAGCAGTCCATAGCATTGTTTTTAATGTTTGTAAAAGTCATGGGAAGCATGTGGGTCAAGGGTTCTGGGGCTAGTCTGCTATGCTGCCCTAACCAAATCCCAGCTCTACTTCCTGCTGGGAGACAACAGAAAGAAGTCTCCTCTCTCTCAGTAACACACTGGGCTGTGGTAATAAGACAACAGACACCGACATCGTGGTGTTGTCTGTAGATTAAGTGACTCGGTATGTATAAAATCTCTTTATACCTACTGCTGACCTGAGAGCAGCGATCAGCACATAGTAGGTGCTCTGGAAAGTTAGGGAATGGTGGCATCATGATTCCCAGTGTAGGTTAGGCTATGATGGGGACGGCCCATCCAGGAAGAGGGCAGTGACTAAGCAGTGGTGTAGGTAGGAGGTGGACCTGCTCTGTTGGTGTTTCCGCTTCTGCCCTGGCTATTGTTGGCCATCTATCTCAGAGACATGGAAGAAAGGAGCAGGTGGGGATAAGTCTACCTCTTATGTGGTTAGCGTGTTGGTAAAAGAGTGTTGGTGAGAAAACAGTGCCTGGTGGATGTCTATCCCCAGCAACAAATGTAAGACCTGGTCTAAGGAGAAAAATCAGTGTCTCACCTGTAGTTTTCTGAACTTGATAAAATGTCGCAGAATTCCCTGTCTCATAAGCCAGGTGTTAAGGACACTTGATGGGAAGTCACTTTGACCATGGAGTCTGACTGTGGACATCAGATCAAGGATTGAAGGCCAGGATCAGAGGCAAAAGACGTCCCTCTAGGAGTCCAAGCTGAGTGATCATACAACATTCTGAAGAAGTCGCATTTAAACTAAACTGCTGGGGGCAAAACAAACAAGCCAAAAAAACCATACAATTAACACAGAAGTCCTCTGTCCTTCCTGCCAGAAGCCTTTGCCTAGGTAGCAGGCTGGGGTGGACATGCTCTCCCGAGTTGCTCTTCAGACAGCAGAAGGGAAGGAAGACTCGCCCTTGTTGCTGAGGTGCAAGAGCCTTCCGCTGCAATGGCAGCCCCTTCTCTTGACTAAGTCACTTCTAGATTTCACCCTGTGAGTTGGGATGCTTTTGGCTTCAAGTGAACATCACCCCACATTGAGTAGCCTAAACCAGGGGAGCAGTCACTGTTTTCTGGAGAGGATTCTCAAGAGCCATCACTCCCAGGGCTACCTCTACAACTGTACTGTACTGGGGTGGTTCTCTGGGTGTTCTTGGTTCCAAAGAAGGAAATGTCACACACTCACAAGGGGCCCAGAGGCAGAGAGAAGCAGGGCAGCCTTGGGCTTCTCCTTACTCCGCAATGGCCACTCTAGTAGGACACACAGGAGGAAAGGGTTGAGGAGAGTGGCCAGCAGGTACCCATGCAAACTGGGGACTAAAGAAAAACAAGAGCTAGATGTGCTAAGTCAGTGGGGAGCGGCACCCAGTGGTCATGAAGGATAACGGGTCAACTGGCCACTGACACAGGTGAGTCCAGGTTTCTTCATTTCTTGCCGTTGCTTTCTCACATCAGCTCAGAAGCTAGAATGTTGTGCTAAGAGGCATCCTAGGCAAAAAAAAAAAAAAAAAAAAAAAAAAAAAAAAAAAAAAAAAAAAAAAATCTGGGTGGCAAGTGAATTCTGGTGCCCAAAATGCTCACAGCACAGGCCTAGTACCCTCGCCTCACCCTTCTCCAACACGCTGGGTTCCCTGGTCACCGCTGAGCCCCTAGCCAGTGTCTAGTCTCTTAGCTTGCCATGCCTGGCTTCATTGCCATGGTGTGCAGAGGGTAATGGCTGTTCAAGGCTGGGCTACTATACATCTCTAGATGGTGGGTGTCTGCAGGCAGGCATATTTTTTAACAAGAAGGAAAAGTGAAGCTTTGACAAACAGTAAATAAGAACCAACCACAGGCCATAATGCCTCCCCCTCCCCCTCCCCCTCCCCCTCCCCCTTCCTCTTCTCCTTCTCCCTCTCTGCCTCACTGTCACTGCCCACTCCACCCCGCCTAGCCCCATTTGCTCTCATCTGATGGCTCACAAGAAGTAGTTTACAAGAATGAGAATCAAAATCCCTGTCATCAAGCCAACTGAGTGCCCCTCAAGTGTCTGAGAGACCCCATTCCCCTAACATTGCCACAGGAGGACCTTGTCTTTGGCAAGGGAGCACCCCGAGTACCTCCTTTGGGCTCAGAATTGACTGTAAGTTGACAAGCTTCCGAAAGACCCCACTGCCTTAGAAGATGCTGTGACCTGCAGAGAGCGCCTGCCCAGCCAGGGCCATATTTAGAAGTTCCTGGAATATTATGAAATTAAGAACTTGAAAAATGAGGTCATTTGATGTATTTTACATGTATATGCTTGAGGCCCCATCACAAATGTAATGGAATAAGGTTATATTCCCTACAAAGTAAGTACAGGATTTGCCAATATACTGACTTAGAGTGGCAGTGCTGGCCACATGATCCTATAGTGGGGCACAGGCTGGAGCTTGTGGTGAACTTGGTAATGGTTCATCCCAGGAAGTCTCTCTGGGGCTATAGCTCAAGCTTTATTTGGCCTTTGCCCCATATTGGTCCATGCTCCTTTGTAAATCGACACATAGGGGAGCCTGTTAAGCCAGCATTTTGTATTGTTGACGAGTCCCAGGGAATGAAAGGGGCTGTGTTTTCTTGAGGTGCCAGAATCATGTGGTTCATGACAATAGGTAGTCCCAGCGGCATCTGTCCCACCTAACCCCAGCATGGAGACCACACTGAGTGTATGTTAGGGCTTTGCAGTGTCTCCCATGAGGTGGGATTGTGTTCACAGCTTTCTGTCACTCTAATGAAGTACCTGATGAAATTAATTTGCAAGAAAAATAGTTTATTTTGGCTCACAGATTTGGAGCACCTGCACAGAGATCAGAGAATCACAGAGCGTTAGTCTGCTGGTACGTGTGTCATGTTAAGGGTGAGAAATACATGGTAAAGCAAATGTATATCCTGAGTCAGGGAACAAGAGGAACAAAAAGTCTGGGTATGGCGGCACGCTTCGCTAACTCCAACACTCAGGAGGCAAGATGATCTCTTTGAGTTCCAAGGCAGCAGTGAAACCCTATCTTAAAGGGGGACTCGAGGCTGGAGAGATGGCTCAGTGGTTAAGGGCATGTGCTGCTCTTTCAGGAGACTCAAGTTCAGTTCCTACTGTCCATATGTTGACTCACAATCTTCTGTAACTCCAGTTCCAGGGAAACCAACATCCCCTTCTGGCCTCCACAGGCACCAGGAAACATAGTACACAAACATACACACATTCAGTCAAAACACCCAGACACATAAAATAATAACTTTTTAAAAGAAGACAAGGAAGGGACTAGGGTCCACTTCCAGGGCTCATCTCCAGTGACGTAAGAATCACCCATAATGCCTTGTTTCCTAAATGGTACACCTCCTCCCAATATCACCACGCCATCCAGGAAAGCATGGACCTAAGGCAACACCATGCATCCTTGAAGGGAGAAGCAGTGTGTACCTTACCCTCAATACCCACAGCTGTTTGTGTGTGCACCTACTCTGGTTCCTCAGCATCTCCCCCTTTGCTTTATCTGCTGGGAGCCAGCGGTGGTCTACCACTACTCCCAGAAGCCTCTCGTGGTGAGTTAGGATCCTCAGCCTGCAAATGATCGGCAATGCAATCAAACTGCGTTATTATAAAAAGCAGCCGTCTGGAGACCTAGGATACAGCATGGTGGTAGATGGCTTCCCTCATAGCCACAAAGCCCTGGGTTTGGTTCTCAGAACCACAAAAATAAAACAAGAATGACAGTCAGCTGGCTGATGATTAAACCCAGGAGCAGTGCGACAAGGGGCCCTTGATTCCTCTGAGTCCTCTCTGGCTGTGAGTTGCCACCCCATGACACTGTTCCCCACCAGTCAGGAAGCTGCACAAGTGCCATCTCTCCCCTGAGTGCTCCACAAGACCTGGGGTCTCCTCCATCTTATTGGCCCAGTTAGTAACGAGGCCTGGCGCTGAATCAACCACTGTGACCAAGAGATAAGATTCTGATTGGCTGAGGGGTTCCCAGGACATGAGTGAATTTCTCATAGGGAAACCAAGATGTCACAATAAGAGATGAAACAGCAGTGGAAGCTGGGAAGCCATTATAAGCCACCTTATGTCTTCCCTTGACTTTGGCCCTGACAGCTGTACCTCTACATGGAAAGTGATTGAAGGGCAGCCAGGCTTCTAGTATGTACATGATAACCAATACTGGCCTGGAGCCAGTATTCCTATTCCCATGGTGGATGGTCCGAGGCCTCCCGGATCCCAAGTTAGAGAATACATGGTCAGCCTACCTCCCATTCTGCTGGCCACACCTTCTTTCCCACGGGGGCTAATGATGGGGCAGTGGTAAGGGTAGAAATAAAGGGGGGAGATGGGCAGTTAGCAAGGAACTGGGGACTTTCCCAGCCTGCCTGAGCCAGCTGGGGCCACCAAGATGAGCCTTATTTTAGAGTTCCTGGGAGTGGTAAGGTCATCCAGCAGGGCTAGAGCCAGGCTTCTAGACCAGGCAGCATGGCTGGGTGTCCTGGCCCTTGCCTGCCTCTTGGCTGCTTTGGTACTTGAGACTTACCATGTAGCTGAGCTTCTCACTCGAAAAACAGAAGTGATAATGGCGCCTAGCACAGGATGGTCCTGGCCACAATGAATTAACATGTGGCAAAGGCTGCACATGATGCCAGCTCCTCCTCAGAGCTCCACAAAGGCCTGCTGTTACCCTGGTGGCCTCACCTCATGATGAGCCAGGTCCAAAAGCCCAAGGTTCACAGTTGCTCAAAACCAGAGACGCAGGGGCCACTGGGCTACCACAGTTAAAGAGATGGAGCCAGGGATAGGGAGCCGAAGCATGCGCCGCTTTCTTCACCTTTCAAGGAGACAGGGGCTTTCTAATGAACCAGGTCCAGAAAGGCATGGGAGAGGAGCCCAAAGGCATGGACCCCAGGAGGGAAGGAAAACCTCAGAATGGAGAAGAGTGGCAAGCACGGCTGTCTGACTGCCACGTGGGGAACACTAGGTTAAAGTTAGAGTCATCCTGTCAGGTGTGCTAGCCCTGGAAGGGCCTGGCCCAAAGCACACATCCCTGAAATGGCAGCTACTTTATTTCCAGGGATGTTATTCCCCACCCCTCCAACCGAAAATGTCTTCCCTTCTGACAACATCTATACCATTCATTCATTCATTCATTCATTCATGAATTTGCTATGCCCTGCTATGTGCCAGCAGAACTATAAGCACTGTACCCACTGTGGAGAATAAAGAGGAAACAGTCCTCTGGCCCCAAACTCAGCTGCTAAGCAGAAGCGCGCACACACACGCACGCACGCACACACACACCATAGTTTTAGGGAGCTGAATGGGGCCTTCCCTGATCTCTGCAGAGAACAAAGTTAGTGTGAGAAATGAGAGGGGTAAGAAAGGGAAGAGAGTTTGGGAGAGGTGGAACTGCATGTGCAAAGGCTATAAGAGCCGGGGGTCAGTGTCAGAAGTGCCCAAGAGCCGTGAGGAAGAATAACAGAGGGAGAGGCAGGGCAGCCATGTGAGAAGAGCCCCTAAGCATGGAAGGCAGTTGGCTTTGTTCCCAGCTCAGCCACGGCAGGCTCAAAGTGGGCATGGCTTGCTTTGGAGGCTCACTGTGTTCGGCGAAGAATGCACAGAGCAGTTATCAATGACATCCTGCAACGGAGAGGGATGCTGTCAGCCCAGAAAGAGAATGGCCTTGTTCTGGGTCTGATATAGTCTGCCTGACCCAGTACCCCCTGGAAAAGGATGCTGAACCCTGAAGATGTCTTTGGGGAGCAGATGGAGACCCTGCTGCCCCAGGCCCTGTCTTCCCAACACTGGGCATCTCAGGAGAAGCCACTTCCAGGTTATGCAACCAAAATGCTGCTGCCTCCTCTCCACAGTGCCAACTTGACTCAGCCCCACCCCTGGCCTCGGTGCCCTCATCTGTAAGTCAGGAAAGATCACATATTCTCGATTAATAACCAAAAGTCAGTTTTTGCAACACTAATTCTCCAGCAAATGCTACAGTGGCAAGGGGACCCACAGACCCTTCCTGGCCCACACAGCAGGCTGTGTCACTGAGCCCGTGTGCTAGCAGCCCCAGCTCTTCCCTTCCTCAGCAGCCCTGAAGCAACCATGGATTCCTGAGGACATGTAGACTAGGATCATTTGCACAGACAAAGTCCCCTCCCCCAAGATCTCTAGCCTGAGGTCCCCAGGGCAGAGTCTGAAAATAGCTCAGTGCTGAATTCAGTCTCTCTTCCAGCTCTGTGGGGCCCTGCTGCTTCTCCTGCTTTCTATCTTCCTCTCAGCTTCCTGCTGCACTTCCAGAGCAACCCCCACTTGCTCCACAGAGCCCAAACCAGCTGGCTCTCCTGATGACAAGTGGCCAAGGAATAGAAAGGTGGCTGGCTCTCTCTTAGCCCAAGGTGGCTGTCTGAGAACAGTGAACCTGTAGGCCAAGGCTCTTGCTAGGGGCTCAGTTTCTGTTTTCCACCTGTGTTTGTGGGTCTGAATGATGATGTCCTGGACACTTCCTCCAGGAACCACTATGGGTGAGAGAATCCACTATGCAGCAGGAACCTGGTACTGAGGTCACAGAGTAGACTATCTTCTCATGGAGAACCACAGAGCACAGCCTTTGCAGGCAGACAGGACCAAGGGTGCAAGAGGCCCCCCATCTATTAGCTCTGTGACTCCAGGCAGGGTCTTTAATTACTCTTGTCCTCGGTTTCCTTATTAGTAAGATGTAAATAATATCGGTATGTCTCTGGCAGGAGATAGGCTTATCTTCCATAACAGCGATGCCCCACATCACAGCAGCATATCCATAGAAATCCTTTTCTTTCTAGCAGGGTAGAACCCTTCTTGTTGCTGCTCTGACACACACAAGGTTTCTGCTCCCACTGTAGTCTGAAACTATTCTAACTACCTCTGCTAACCAGCAGCCACGGAGGTGGGAAGGTGTAACACAGGAGTCTGGTGTGCCAGAGGATACTCTCTGCTGGTAAAGAGTCAAACACAGATAGCATGGATCACCCATTAGTGAGAATATAGGCCCAGGCCATACATTGGGTCCATCTCACCAGGAGAAGGGACACTAGACTGTAGATGGCCTTGCATGCTAGGCAAAGGAGTACAGACTCCAAAGGGTAGGTCACATTGTATCTAAGTTAAGGGAAGACTAGGGACAAGTAGTGTTCTTGAGAGACTGACTTGGTATGTGGCAAAGCTACAGGTCTTCCTGTTGGGTATGGTCTCAGGTCAGCTTGCTTCAGACTTTAATTCAAGGCCCTTGAATCTCTACTGGACAAGAGTATCAGATTCTTTACCCTCCCTGGCCACTGTCGGCAGCCTTCCCTGGCAGGACAAGGACCTTGCTTTGGCTAAGTAGTACCTCAGTGGCTTCACCCGAGAGCCTGACCTTAGCTACTCAACCTCAAGACCCAGCACTTTTCCCGTCTGCTCAAATGAGCTTCAGCATAGCTCTTCCGCATCCCTCGTTGTCTAGGACAGCCCCGTTGCAGAATCAAGAACAGCATGATGCTATGAGGCTGCGGTCCTGGGCTGAGACAGGCTTCCTGCCTGGCTTACCTCACATAGAGCCAATCAGAGACAGAAACTGTGTCTGTCTGTGGAGACCACAGCATACATTCCCTGCGGTAAGCACACAGAATTCCCTAGCAAAGAGGCCTGGTAACTTATGGCACCATGCCTCCTACACCTTGTGTTTTGAATAACCCTGGTAGCCAGGTCCCTCCTTTCACATAAGGAATGTCAGAGGCACAATGTCAAGAGATTCACTCAGATTGGTGATGTCGGGTGACAGCCAAGCTGGGGTGAAAGGCAGAGACTTTCCTGCCTTTGAGCCTCTCCTCAGCTCTAACAGGGAGCAAGAACCACTGCACTCACACACTCCTGTGGTACCTGCTCCATGGCCTTGACATCTCCGTGCATCCCTCCAGGACCCCTGGCAGTCACTTACCTTTCTGTTCCCTTTGTCCCACAGCGTAAGCTCTGGTGGAGCTGATTGGTTGTGGTTAAGAAGCCCAGGGTCAGCCATAATCTCCTCTGCCATCATCCGTAAGACTTAGGGCCTCCCTTGCACTCTGCTCGCCTCCAGGAATAGCAAAAAGAAGCTGAACACCCATATGCCTGGCGCTGTTTCTAGCATTTTCCATATACTAGCCATGCATGCCCTCTCTTTTGCCCCTATAAGAGCAGGTGTTTGACACGACCATGTACGGGTGATATATCAGCTCTGTGACAAGTCTGTGGCTTAGAAATACTAATCAGTGGTCAAACCCAGGCAACGTGGCTCACCATCAGTGAGGAGGTGGGCCCAGGTCATCCATCCCCACCAGAGGAGCCACGGTCTTAGCCCAGGCACCAGGCTGTGCCCCTCACAGGCAAGAATCATCAAGAACTGGGAAACAAGGAAACAGCCATCCTTAGCCAGCATCACAGCACGGTCCCAGCCATGGTCTGCCTAGCCTCTGACAGATGAGGCCAGGGTCCCATAGATCAATGAAGCCCCTGCACCCCACCTCCATTCCTAGAGTTCTGCCAGCTGAGGTGAGAGGAAGAGAGACTGCCCAAGAGTTTCCATCTTGGCCGTGCCAGGACCATGAACCTGAGCATGCCCTTGAGACCAGGACCCTAGGCCCAGAAGCCTCCAAGCTATACTAGAGAAGAGCCATGCCTGGCCTCAGTATGGTGTCTGATTTCTTAAATAAGTAGGGTAAGTGTGTGCTAGGGAGTGGGGAGGAATTGGAAAACAAACCCTATCTCTTAAACCACCAGCCCTGGTGGTGAGAACACCCAGTATAAATTGTAGTGTCCCCTCGGTGTGATTCTTTTTGTTCTTTCCTTTCTTTTTAAACACAGTGTTTCATAGTGTACACTGCAGTGGCCTCAAATTTAAAAGTCCTTCTGCCTTAGCCTCCCAAGTCTGAAATTACAGGCATGCACTGCTGTGCCAGGCCTCCCTGTGACTTACTGGTGTTTGTCAGGGGGATCAGGGGCACAGGATACCTGGGACATCAAAATACTCAGAAGAGAAGGCCCCAAGCTCCTGGTCTGGTGTAGTCTAACCTGGCCCAGATGTATGCCAAGCCTGAGCTCAAACGACAAGAGGAAGAACACTAACCGCTCCCAGAAAAGCAAGGCCCAGCTCTGACCCCAGCTGCCTGTTCTACTGCAGACATGTCCCTCACCCTGTAGCCTCTGGTTTTTTCATGTTAAAAGCTCAGGAACCAGATCTAAGATTCTCCCCCTTCCTTCACCCACGGCAGGGACAGAAGCCTTAAACTCTATCAGTTCCCCCGGCAGAACACAGGGCTGAGCTTATGTGACAGCTAAGTCTAAAGCTCTCCCTTTGTATCCAAAAGGGGAAGAAAACCCAAACTCCAAATGCTGGGCACATGGTAAACTAAAGCCGGACTCTCTCCCAGGGACAGAGCCAGTACTCTTGATAGGGCAGCCATCAGGAAAGAGGCCTTTGAACACCCAGTGTGCATGGCACTGTGGTACCAGAGAATGGCCTGTGGAGAAAGGTGTGGTCCTTGCCCATTGGGAGCACTTGTGTGGACTCTGTAAGGAAGTTGAAAATTAACTCTCTTCCTCTGGAAATTTGACCTCTTAGCCTGTGACATAAACCAACAATAGATAAGGAAAAGAATGTAGCAGTTTTACTATGTGCTCATGCACAGGAGTACAAGACTCAGAGGGCCCTTCTCTGTAGAACTTAACAAGGGGCTTCCGAGGAGAGCAGTAGCAACAGGCCAGAGAAGGCTGAGGGAAGGGTTTGCATAAGAAATGAAGCTGTTCTGAGCTGTGGTCAAAGCTTCCCAGGTAACACACATCTGTCTGATCCGGGTACGGACTCTGCAGTCTCTTCGCCCTGTGGGGACATGCCTCCCAGGCAGGACTGGCCTCTTTCTGCATTTCCCAATAGTTTACTAAGATAGATATTTATAAATTTCTTTTACAAAAGACCAACTTTTCAGAGCCACTCCAGAGCCTCTGTTCACTCTCAATAACCAGCTTAGAGTATACCAAGATGTCAGGGTGTGACTTCCACCCTTCTGTATGGAACACCATGGGTTGGTGAACCCATGGGTTAGAGCCACTAAGTCGGGCAACAGAACACATCAAGTGTTACCACCACCGTGTTTGTATCAAGGGCAGCCATGTCTTGGGGATGCAGGCAGAGGAGAAGGGCCGACCCAGCTGTCAGCTGCAGTCTGATCAGACGCAGCTCCCTGGGT